>NC_057801.1:1708035-1720568 GCF_018294505.1 Triticum aestivum
CCAGTCTTCAAGTAAAAGGTGAGATCTTCACCTAGTCTAATCACTTCTGACAAGCTACTACAAACTGTTAAACATTCATCTGAAGTTTCGACGCCAAAAAGTGCAATCAATACTTCCTCTTTGAAGAACAAAATGTGCAATCAAGAGTGACTGTCATTGTTCACCTCAACAACAGCAAAAAATGTTTTCCCAGCTAGTGTGGATGCAAACCGGTCCCTTGTCTCACCCTGAAAGAGAGAAACTTTAGAGCTAATGCACAATGTCAAGGTCAAGGTCATATGCCAGGACCAATTATCATATCAGTAACAATGTAAAGGTCATATGTCTCTGTCTCTGTTAGTTGATTCGACCCATGCACATGTAAATGTTCTGTCGCCACATTCAGTAACGTCAGGAGCTCAACTCTGTAATTTTCTCTCCTTTTTCTTTGCAAGGCAAAGGATAGCTCAGGTTACTATTAGAATACTACTGGTGTCTATCGACGTCAGGTTACATCACCTCCTTCCATTTCCTTCCTTCAGACTAGAGACCGTACCTGAGTAAAGGTGGATGATGGCTATAGCTAGTGCTACACTGCTACTGCTCTACTTGGTGCACCTGATATGATTCACCCGGCTGAACCAAACCGAGTGGAGGATCATGTGGAAGATGTCGTACTTGACGGGCTTTGTGTGCCACAAAAAATGCCTCTGCACCTTCTTCACATTAGACCGCATGGTTATGTACCTGTTCTCCGGGATCGACAGCAGGATCTCCTTCAGCCTGGGTACATCTTTCTCTGCCACGACCACTGAGAACGCGGTCCAATCAAGTACGTCGTCGAACGGGAGCACGAAGTTGTCGGCGATGATCACCGGTACGCACTCGTAGTAGATGGCCTCCACGATCCGGGGGCTGTTCACCTCGTACCCCATGGGACAGATGCAGTACTTGCTCGACTTCATGTGCTTGGCATAGTTCATCCGCCGGGTGATTTGGCGTGGGATCCGGGTGTATATTCGCATGTCCGCGTCCTTGCCTCCCCAGTACTTGACAAGGACGGGCCGAACGCGGCCATGCATCTGCCCTGCAAAGAACGCCAGGATAGATCTCTCTGCCGCTGGCTTTCCACCGATGTCTCTCACAGGTCTCCTTGCAGACTTGATATATGTTTCTGGAAGGGACACATCTCTTCCGCGGATGAAAACCCCTTCTGAGACATCGGCGTTACAGAGAGCTTTGATGGTGTTTTTCCGCAATTCATCATGTAATTTGGTCGTATAAGGTCCCTGCGAAAAAAGACCTCATGTCAGGAATAGAATACAGTTTTGTATGTAAATATCTGATTTACAACAATTGACTAAAACACAGTGTACAATTTGTGTCATGGCCAATGATTACTCAAAGATTCAAATATGCAGGTAGGCGAAGAAACATACCCAGTCATGGCAAGCAACGAAAAAATGATCAGCGCCTTTCGTCCTATTCCAATGCGGAAACTTAGCAGAGATCATATCTATGTAGTTTTTCACAAATATAGACAGCGAGTCGAGTGTATTTGATCCAGGCACATAAAGATTATGCTCCAGCTGCCGAGCGCTATATGGCAGGTAGAACAAATGAGCTCTGTTCGGATCCTTCACAACAAAATTCTGATCTGCCTCCATCAGTTTCATAAACCATCCCTCGGAAGCATAGATGCCTTTCAACTCTGGAGAATGAAAAATAGGTTTTGCTCCATCATGGTATATGAAAACCTTAAGAAGCCTCTCCATCAGTTCATAACTCCTACAAGCATAAGTTGATAGAAATTTAATAAACCATCTACTGAACTGAAGAAAATTAAACATTATTTCAGTTTATGGGCAAAATGACAGAACGAGAAAGTTGCCTACATATAACTGGACAGTTAGATGAGCGAGTCCATACTTTACAGGATGGTACATACCAATTATAGCTAGAGAATATGAAGGCAAACCAGCACCTTACCTCCTAAAGGCAGATATGTTCCTGAACAGAGGTGCATACAAATCAGGGTCACCAACTACCAATGGCGCATCGGCAATCTCTTTCTTTGCATATATAAGCTCTTCATCTGCCGTTGTTGACCAAAGCGGCATCTGCTAAATCGACAAATATTTTTACCATGTTGACTCCAGATGCCGAATACAGAAATTGCATCACACGAGGGGTAAATCCCTAACCTCTGGCCTTGGAGGCGGTTCTGCATTTCCACTCTTGTCAAGGGGTTCACTGATATCAGAGCTCCTTGTAGGAGGACCACTGGAAATGGGCTTCACAATTATAAAGGTTAAAATTAGAAGTTTCAATTGATAAAAAAAGTCTACCCAGCGCTAGATATGTACCTCCTGGAGAAAAGGGGCCGATTCCTTGAGTGGATTTTCCTAGCGAACCAGTAACATTTAATTAGAGGCCATAATAAGACATACGGATATTCTACCCGTATAAAAAACATAGCTCAGCATGCAAGCCTTCCTATCGTACATCAGCATAAGCACATCCAATAGAAATAAGGTTAATAAACCTATGCATGAGCGTAACTGGACAACGCGGAGCACGACAAAACCAGCACTGTCTCGTCATCAAAGTTCGCAGACAGAAATGCAAATAAATACCTTCATATCGGGATGCTCGGGTTCCTCCGTTGACCCATCATCAAAATTCTCTGCCGGCGAAGGCACCGGCGCCGAAAACATGGAAGGGGCCGGCGAAATCTTAGATGGCAAACCAGCCTGCGAAACAAAACAGGCGCATTTTGCGCACTCAGATCCATCCAACTGTATCACATTCACCTATCCCACATATATGTTCAAATCAAATCACCCAAAGTCCAGCATTGCAGTGATGCTGCATTTCAGCTCATGATTAAGAATTTCTCTGTATATGTTTAGGTTTGCACAAATGTTCAGCAAGAGTTACACAGGTAAAATAAGCCAGATTTGACTGCATTTCAACCGAGAACAGTAACGGCAGCCAGCAGTCGGCAGCTCATAAATTTCAGATATGTGCTTTTTGCAATCTGCATCATGGACTTGGGGAGCACAAAATTAATCTCTGCGGCGGAAGCTCGGCACGCACCTTGGCATTGAGGGGAGGAGGCGGCGGCGCCGGGGCCGGCGGCAGCGAGGGGGCGTCGTCCGGGGAGCGCCCCGCCGCGGCGGCACGGGGCACCTCGCGGGGCCTGGGGTGGAGGCGGGCGCCAGCCACGAGCAGGGCGCGGCCGGGGACCTCGGTGGTCGGAGCGGCGAGAAGCAGAGCCGCGGCCGCCGCGAGCACGGTGACGGCGGCGCAGGCGAGGACCACGCGGCGCCGGGTGAGGAGACGCCGCAGCGGAGTAGGGTGCGGCATTTCGGGGGCGGTGGCCGCCGGGGACGCGGCGGCGGAGGCGGAGTTGAGTGCTAGCGGGGGGCGGCCGGTGACGGTGATGGTGATGCGTGGCTAGTCCACGGCGGGCAGCGGTGGGCGAGGGATTGACGGATTTGCCCCCGGTGACACTCTCACACATGGACATTGCTCATCCTCCTCTTGCAAGAATTATTACTACTAGCTAAAGAATCCTCTTTTCTTATAAGGAAGGATGTGATTAATATTTGTGTGGATATTGTGATTTTATTTCCTTATATAGAATAAGAAAATCATATCTTGGATCCGTCGATTTTAATTTTTTTTGTAGAGGATCTTCAGCATTATGAATAGCCTGCACCAAAAACCGACTCTAACTCTTGCAATGGCCCGGTTTATCTTATACTTCATTTTTTATTTGGGTAATCATTTATACATGGGACGCATTTATTATTGGTGTGATGCTTTTTTCCCATCGTCTTGCCATGTCGTGTTGCTGCTGAGCACTGTTCCGCCTTGCATCAACTATATATTCATGCTCCCACTGATGCTAGCAAGGGAGTGAGTCTTGCATTGCATCTCATGTCTATGTAGCACACGCAAATGCAGAGACATGATACACTCTCGGTCTCAGAAGGAGCAAGGATGTAGGCATGGAGGAGCTTTCCCGTAGTCGACTAAAGGACAAACAATGTTGCCATCTCGGGTATCAGCGGGCACCGGATTTGGGGTGGTTACAAAGGTTTGAGCCTTTGGGAGTGCTCGATAGTGGTAGTGAGGGAATGAGGTGATCGGAGAGGTGGGTGGGATAATCGCAAAGGTTTAGGAGGGGCCGAAGAGGTAGGCGGGCTATTCGCAAAGGTTTAGGAGCGATCGGCGGTGCTGAGGTAGTCCAGGAGTGGAGAACCCGTCTAATGGAGGAGAAGGAAATGACACGCTCTAGAATTGTTCATCCACGCTAGCGATTCGAGAAGGAAGAACGGGGGGAGAGACCCTTGTACTAGGCCTCTATATTTTTGTTGTTGCCTAGTTATAATAAAGGATCAAGTAGGGTCCCAGCTGGAATGAGATTTTTGGCCTCAACCTCCAAAAATCATTTAGGCCCTATGAAGGCTAAGCCCAAGGAGAACATTATCCAAGAGAGAAGCAAAGTATTTGGTGATGGAATTCCTTGCTTTCAATAGCCGCCGAGCATGTAGGCGATGGATGAAAACTAATACAGCATAACTATCAATAAATTTGGGTCAAAGCATTGATCCCATCGATCTTAAACTTCACACAAAAATGTACTACGTAATTTGTCTTATTATTTTTGTTTATATGTATCACGTGGTTGGAGATTTTTTGCATTAGGGTTTGTAAATTCGCACTACATCTATCAAAGTGGACTATGATCAAAATTTATAGGACGCTTTCTCAAATATGTAAAAGCTGAATTTGTGCTAGTTTTAGTACACGGCAGCGGTGATCGAGGGTTGGCGGGTTCCCCCTCCTCCCCGACACATCTATCAAAGCATGCCCACCTTTCCCCAGCGCGGTGCCGCGTCCTCGAAGATGTTGAGCTCCCGGCGAACCCAACTCTCGAGGCTCTTCCAGTTGCAGAATACCCCTGGTTTTGAGCTTCTCTACAGCGTCCATCCACAACTAAAGGCGCCGGCAGCAGTCTCCTCCTCCCTCCTCACCTCCTCATCAATCCCATCAATAAGCATGGAGGGATCAAACAGCGAGGCCACGAAGTCCACGTCCCATGCGTGCTCCGGCACTCCCTTCAAGCAGACGTGCACCTTGAACAGCAACCTCACCGGGGAGGCACGCTGGAATTGCGACCATCGCGCCACCATGAATGACGCACGCCTGAGCACCAACAGGCCTTGGCCGCCCAGCACACGGGCACGGACCGCTGCATCCTCGAAGACAAACATGCACCTCCCCAAGCGCATGTAGTGACACCTTCACCGCGGCCTCGAAGATGCGAAAGCGCAACACGATAGCCCTCTTGAAGTCGACCAGCTCGAACGAAAGTAGAGAGCCCACTGCCACCGCCACCGCCGTGCACCTTGACTGAAGGAAATATGACCTAGAGGCAATAATAAAGTTGTTATTTATATTTCCTTATATCATGATAAATGTTTATTATTCATGCTAGAATTGTATTAACCGGAAATTTAGTACATGTGTGAATACATAGACAAACAAAGTGTCACTAGTATGCCTCTACTTGACTAGCTCGTTAATCAAAGATGGTTAAGTTTCCTAGCCATAGACATGAGTCGTCATTTGATGAACGGGATCACATCATTAGAGAATTATGTGATTTACTTGATCCATTCCGTTAGCTTAGCACTTGATCATTTAGTATGTTGTTATTGCTTTCTTCATGACTTATACATGTTGACTATGAGATTATGAAACTCCCGAATACCGGAGGAACACTTTGTGTGCTACCAAATATCACAACATAACTGGGTGATTATAAAGGTGATCTACAGGTGTCTCCGATGGTGTTTGTTGAGTTGGCATAGATCGAGATTAGGATTTGTCACTCCGATTGTCGGAGAGGTATCTCTGGGCCCTCTCGGTAATGCACATCACTATAAGCCTTGCAAGCAATGTGACTAATGAGTTAGTCATGAAATGATGCACTACAAAACGAGTAAAGAGACTTGCCGGTAACGAGATTGAACTAGGTATTGAGGTACCGACGACCGAATCTCGGGCAAGTAACATACCGATGACAAAGGGAACAACGTATGTTGTTATGCGGTTTGACCGATAAAGATCTTCGTAGAATATGTCGGAGCCAATATGAGCATCCAGGTTCCGCTATTGGTTATTGACCGGAAACTTGTCTCGGTCATGTCTACATAGTTCTCGAACCTGTAGGGTCCGCACTCTTAAGTTTCGGTGATGATCAGTATTATGAGTTTATGTGTTTTGATGTACCGAAGGTAGTTCGGAGTCCCAGATGTGATCACGGACATAACGAGGAGTCTCGAAATGGTCGAGACATAATGATTGATATATTGGACGACTATATTCAGACGCCGGAAGTGTTCCGGGTGATTTCGGACAAAACCGGAGTGCCGGAGGGGTTACCAGAACCCCCCGGGGAAGTATTGGGCCTTAGTGGGACTTAGGGCAGAGAGAGGGCAGCAGCCCAGGAGGTGGCGCGCCCCCTCCCATGGGGAGTCCGAATTGGACTAGGGGAGGGGGTGCGGCCCCTCTTTCCCTCTCCCTCTCCCTCTCTTTCCTTCCCCCTTCCCCCTTCCTCGTAGGACTAGGAAAGGATGAATCCTACTCCTACTAGGAGGAGGATTCCTCCTCTCCTTGGGGCGCACCAAGGCTGGCCGGCCTCCCCCCTTGCTCCTTTATATACGGGGGCGGGGGGCATCCTAAGACAGACAAGTTGATTGTTCCAAGCCGTGTGTGGTGCCCCCCTCCACCATAGTCCACCTCGGTCATATCGTAGTGGTGCTTAGGCGAAGCCCTGCGTCGGTAGCATCATCATCATCGTCATCACGCCGTCATGCTAACGAAACTCTCCCTCGACACTCTGCTGGATCGTGAGTTCGTGGGACGTCATCGAGCTGAACGTGTGCTGAACTTGGGGGTGTCGTCCGTTCCGTACTTGGATCGGTCGGATCGTGAAGACGTACGACTACATCAAAAGCGTTGATAAAACGCTTCCGCTTATGGTCTACGAGGGTACGTGGACGATGTCGTGGTTCTAAGCCTGACAGTAGAGTGGGGGTAGGTATGGAGAGGCAAGGTCCTAGCTATGGAGAGGTTCTAAACACAAGGGATGTACGAGTTCAGGCCCTTCTCGGAAGAAGTAAAAGCCCTACGTCTCGGAGCCCAGAGGCGGTCGAGTGGATTATGTGTATATGAGTTACAAGGTGCCGAACCCCTCTACCTGTGGAGGGGTGTGGCTTATATAGAGTGCGCCAGGACCCCAGCCAGCCCACGTAGGAGAGGGTTTAAGGTGAGTTAAGTCCGGGGCGTTACTGGTAACGCCCCACATAAAGTGTCTTTACTATCATAAAGTCTACTTTAATTACAGGCCGTTGCAGTGCAGAGTGCCTCTTGACCTTCTGGTGGTCGAGTGAGTCTTCGTGGTCGAGTCCTTCAAGGTAGTCGAGTGTGTCTCTCGTTGGTCGACTGGAAGGTGACCTCTTCTAAGGGTGTCCTTGGGCAGGGAACTTAGATCAGGTCTGTGGCCCTACCTTAGGTACATGACCCCATCATTAGCCCCCGAATGGATTGAGGCTTCGAGTGAGGAAGGAGTTGATGTTGTTTCCGATTAACTTTTGCACACTGGTCGTGCGTTGTTCTGGACCAAAGAATCTCTTCGTTGATAGTGACCAACTTGTCTTCAGTCGACTCGATCCATTCTCTCCTTTCATCGAGTGATCTTTCGGGCTTTGACGATTTCCAAGCGACGGATCGCAGGAAATCCCGCGTCTGACAGACCGGTCTGCCGTTCGCGGATTCCGCGGGATGCGAAATTTGGGGAAGCGCGCGAAACGGAGCGGACTGCGGCGTTCGGATGGGACGGGATATAGACGCCTCGATCCCCGCGCCACTTTCTTCGCCACGTATCCCGCCTGCATAACTGTTCCTGGATATGATTAGATCGACCGGGCCCACCTGTCATCCACTCAGAAGGGACCTTATAAATGCGCCCGGCGAGGGTTTTTTGTACAGTGCCTCAGCATTCTCTTTCTCTGCTCCCTTCGTCTCCGCCCGACGCGCTCGCTCTCGCCTCCGCCCAACCTCTCCTCGCGCGTCTCGCCGGCAACCATGACCAAAGAGAAGACGGCGGCGCTGGAACGCGCGAAGAAGGCGTCGGCGACGGAGAAGGCGAAGAGAAGATCCACCAGCCGCGGCGGGTCTTCGTCTAGATCCCGCCTGCCGAAGGGCTGGGTCCAAGGAGATTGGATCCAGTCGACCATCACGGAGAAAGATCTCCTCGACATGGCCAACGAGGGCTTGATCCCCCATGGAGCTGCGAGGCTTCCGGGGAAGGAGTGGCAGCCCCAGCCAGAAGAGGGTGAGTGTGTGCTCTTGGCCACCCATGTTGATCGTGGATTTTCTTTGCCGCCGAGTATTTTCTTCCGTGGTTTCTTGAACTTCTTTGGAGCGCAGCTCCATCACTTTACCCCAAATTCTATCGCCTATCTTGCCGCGTTCGTGTCCATGTGTGAGGGTTTTCTGGGCTGTCGACCCCACTGGGGCTTGTTCAAGCATATATTCACGTGTCGCTCTCAGACCGTGAAGAAGGCGAGCCCAGGCGACGAAAGAACCCGAGTCGTCCAAATGTGTGGGGGCCTGGGGATCCAGGTGAGGAATAAGAGCACCTTCCCAGCCATGACTTTTCCCGAGTCAGTCAGAGGCTGGCAGTCGACCTGGTTCTATTGCCAGGATCAGCCGACGCCGGGGCAGTCGAGTGGACTCCCTCAGTTTACCATGGACCGAGTGAACAAGCCCTCCTCTCTGAAGTTGATTCCGGAGGAGAAAGCTGACGTGAAGATGTTGATGGAGCGCGTGGTACAGTTGGTTCGGGAGGGAGTGACGGGCATGGATCTCTTGGAGGTTTTCCTTAGGCGTCGTATCCAGCCTCTTCGGTTCCGGAGCCACTGCATGTGGTTGTACTGTGGGACTGAAGACGAGACTCGAGTCCATCCTGAAGCAGTCGACGATGTCACTCTGGAAATATGGATGGCCGCCGTTACCGGAAACAAGGATAACCCACGCGGAGCCAGAAGGATTCCTCCACTCGACCACAACAGTGATCCAAACAAGGTATGCCTGCTCTGCTCTCCACTGTGTTCTTGTCATATTGATTTCTGTTTATTCTGCCAATTGGTCGATTGATCCTTGTCTTGATGTCTATCAGGCCCTCACCGAGCTGTACTCGATGCCCAATGGAGCACAGGCTCCGACTGAGGAGGGTGAGGCGAGTGGGGGCGAGAGCCAGGAGGAGGAGGAATGGGACTCGGACGTTGCTGAGGATGATGATGATGATGACGACGATGACGGTGATGAAGATGACGATGAAGACGAGGAAGAAGAGGAGGAGGAGATCGTACCACCGCGCTCAGAAAGGCGGTCGAAGCTTGTCCACGACCCTTCGACTGAACGTGGCAAGGGGGTTGCGACCGTTGCACAGTCGACCAAGCGCCCTCGGACCACCTCTCCGGCGCCGACTGAAAAGGCGCCGAAGCAGCCCCGGGCGGCTCCGTCGAAGCCGACCAAGCTCCTGCCGAAGATGAAGGTGTCCATCCCCACCATATCAGGGTAATCATGCTGGTTAAGTCTGATTATTTTGTGTGAACTTTGTCTCTGGTTGACGCTGAAGTTAGTCGACTGATTCTTTGGAGTTGCAGTGCTGCTACTTCTGAGACCTCAGCCCGGGCTCATGACCATGAGATGGAGGACGCAGCAACCTCAAAACCAGGTACTATATTCTTAACGCCGTTTTTAGTCGACTGACTCATGATCTCGAATCCTGATTCTTCTCTGTAGCTCCACCCAATGTTGTTATCACTCTCCCTGATGATGATGAGGATGAGGAACCGCTGAAGCGCAGAAAGAGTAGGAAAGCGTCTGCCAGCAGGGTGCCCCAGGATGTGACGGCGCCTGAGACTCTGATTGCGGAGGAAGAGAATACCACTCGACACACTGTGTCCTTCGCAGATCCACTGACGAGTGCTCAGCAGCCCTCCCTCTTCACGACGCACCACGTCCCAGAGGACCAAGCTGGCGCCGCGAAGGAGGCGATACGCCAGGCAGGGATCATGATGGAGCAGTTAAGGACCATCCGGGATGCGAGCCAGGCAGCTTACGACGCCAGTTCCGCCCTTCAAAGCAATGTTCAGGTCAGTCGACCACCGCCTGTTCTGTTAGGATATGCTATCAAAAACTTTTCTTTCTAGAATTTATAGTAGTCACCCACTGGGTGTGTCGATTCAGACTCCGTGTTAGCGGGAGCACGCTGAGTGCACCCGTTGGGTGTAGTCCCCAAGGCTAAGGTCGACTGCTGGCAGTCGGCCTTAGGCTTTATAATTTCAGGCTTTCCGTCATTCGACTATGTCGAATGGATTTCGCAAACTGGTCGACTGTTCGACTCTGTCTTCAATAGGATTAGTGGGGGCACGCTGAGTGCGCCCACTGGGTGTAGTCTCCAAGGCTAAGGTCGACTGCTGGCAGTCGGCTTTACGTTTTATAATTTCAGTCTTTGCGTCATTTGACTATGTCGAATGGATTTTGCAAACCGGTGGGGGCACGCTGAGTGCACCCACTGGGTGTAGTCCCCGAGACTGTGGTCGACTGCTTGCAGTCGATTACAGTCTTAAAGAATACATCTCTCTCTTTTTTTTGAGGTCGACTGGTCGACTCTATCTTCGATAGGATTAGTGGGGGCACGCTGAGTGCACCCACTGGGTGTAGTCCCCGAGACTACGGTCGAATGCTTGTATTCGGCTGTAGTCTTAGAAACGTGTGATTTTTCCTTTTTCACTCGGAAGTGAATTATATTTGACATTTAGTCGATTGGTTCTTCGCAGAACTCCTGTGATCTTGTGGCTCGCTACTCTGAGCTGGAAAACAAGCACGTTCAGCTCAAGCTGAACTTGAAGCTGGTTCAGGAGAAACTGACGAAGGCAAAGGAGGAGACCGAAGGTATGTTTGGTGAGACCTTGACGACTGCTTTTCCCTTTGTTTGTTTCAAAATCTGATCTTGCTGTAACTTGCAGGTAAGGTAAGGGAGGCCCAACAGAAGAAAGACCTTGAACTAGCTGAGAAGATCAAGCTTGCTGACGAGAAGTTAGCTTCAGTCACCAAGCTTGAACAAGACAATACCAATCTGAAAGCTACTCTTGGGATCGCCAACAAGGAGGTCAGTCGACTGAAAACTGATAAAGCTGCCCTGACCGACCAAGTCAGTAAGTTGACTGGGAAGAAAAATGATCTGGAGGCCTTCCTGAGTGGTCTTGCCAAGAAGCTGTTTCTTATGCTTGAAGGTAAACCTCTATGCTAGGCAACTATTTCCAATCGTGGTTTTTCCATTCGACCATCACCTTGACTCGGTGATCGTCCTTGCAGAATTTTGTCAAAACTTTGAAGAAGAAACTAGCCGGCTGGAACCAAACCTCGACCCCGTCAATTCTCCGGTGAACGACGAAGTTGCCATGAATGTTTTCCGACTGGAGTCCCGTGTTGCAGCTGCCGTGGACTATCTTGCAAGGCTGAAGGTCGCCACATCTCGCATCGACTCGACGCTCTGGCCCGGGGAGACACTTCAGAATGACCTTGAGTCGCTGATGGCTCGCTTGAACACGATCCCTGGTCGAGTGCAGGAGTGGAAGAAGTCCTCGGCTCGGTGCGGTGCAGATGTTGCTCTGTGTCTGGCCCGAGTCCACTGCAAAGATGCGCGAGAAGAGAAGCTGGCGGCCCTCCGGGTGGCCAACACCAAGAAACACGACTTCAGGTCCTTTATGGAAACTTTCCTTGCGGCTGCCACTCGGATCGCAGACGGAATTGATCTTGATGAGTTTGTTGCACCATCCAGCCCTCCGCAGGAGGGGTAAAAAACTTCTTCTAAGCTCGACGCTTTAAATTTGCCTCGGTATGCCGAGTGGAATTGTAACCGATAAACCTTAACGGGCTTAGCGCCTGAGCACTTTCGGTTCCTTTAGATATCGATTCGAACTTGAATTTGGTGCTTGAATATGATTGCTTTTGGCTCGAAATGTCTTTTGCAGGTTCAAAGCAGGGCGCCTTTATTGCAATCGACTTATTCCTTAGTCCACTTAGGCGAGCACTGGGCTGCGGCTAAGCCTCCGAGTGGAAGTCTGGCTTACCACTCGGTAGGATTTTTATAACTTAGGCGAGTACTTGGACTGCAGCTAAGCCCCCGAGTGAGAGGTTTGCTCTTCACTCGGTAGGAGTTTGATAACTTAGGCGAGCACTGGGCTGTAGCTAAGCCCCCGAGTGAGAGGTTTGCTCTTCACTCGGAAGGATTTTGATAACTTAGGCTAGCACTGGGCTGCAGCTAAGCCCCCGAGTGAGAGGTTTGCTCTTCACTCGGAAGGATTTTGATAACTTAGGCTAGCACTGGGCTGCAGCTAAGCCTCCGAGTGAGAGGTTTGCTCTTCACTCGGTAGGATTTTCGATAACTTAGGCGAGTACTC
>NC_057801.1:1721332-1738916 GCF_018294505.1 Triticum aestivum
TAGGCGAGTACTTGGACTGCAGCTAAGCCTCCGAGTGAGAGGTTTGCTCTTCACTCGGTAGGATTTTTGATTACTTAGGCGAGCACTGGGCTGCAGCTAAGCTCCCGAGTGGAAGTCTGGCTTACCACTCGGCAGGATTTTTATAACTTAGGCGAGTACTTGGACTGCAGCTAAGCCTCCGAGTGAGAGGTTTGCTCTTCACTCGGTAGGATTTTTTACAAACTTAGGCGGAACGGATTCGCGGCTAAGTCACCCACTGAGGGGGAATTTTATTGGACAAAATAAAAAGTGACAAAAATTATGGAAGAACTATGACACTATTATTTTGAGGTCCATGAACTACAGAAGTACTTTATTGCAACTCATCCGAGTGATAAACCTTAAGTGTAAAATGGGCGGAGTAGTTCCGCGTCCAAGCTCGGGGCTCGTCGATATTATGCTCGACGTTGTAAAGACGGTACGCCCCGTTGTGGAGAACCTTGGTGACGATGAAGGGACCTTCCCAAGAAGGAGCAAGCTTGTGTGGTTTGTGCTGATCCACTCGGAGAACCAAATCTCCTTCCTGGAAGGCTCGACCTCTCACATTTCTGGCGTGGAAACGATGCAAATCTTGTTGGTAGATGGTCGACTGGATCAGAGCCATCTCCCTTTCTTCCTCTAAAAGGTCGACTGCGTCCTGCCGCGCTTGTTCAGCTTCTGCTTCGTTGTAGATTTCAACTCGAGGAGCATTGTGGAGAAGATCACTCGGCAAGACCGCTTCAGCTCCGTAGACCAAGAAGAATGGAGTTCTTTCGGTCGACCGATTAGGTGTGGTCCGTAGTCCCCAAAGCACTGAGGGAAGTTCGTCGACCCAAGCTCCAGCTGCATGCTTGAGATCACGCATCAGTCAGGGTTTCAATCCCTTGAGAATCAGGCCATTGGCTCGCTCTGCTTGTCCATTCGACTGCGGATGGGCGACTGAAGCGTAGTCGATCCGTGTGCCTTGAGAGTTACAGAAATCTCTGAATTCCTCCGAGTCAAAGTTCGACCCATTATCCGTAATGATGTTGTGCGGGACTCCATATCTGAATACTAGTTCCCTGATGAAGCTAACAGCAGTACCGGAGTCAAGGTTCTTGATTGGTTTAGCCTCAATCCACTTGGTGAACTTGTCGACTGCCACCAGTACATGCGTGAAGCCACTTCGCCCTGTTCTCAAAGGACCGACCATGTCCAACCCCCATCCTGCGAAAGGCCAGAGGAGTGGAATGGTCTTCAGGGCTGATGCAGGCTTGTGTGACATATTCAAGTAAAACTGACATCCCTCGCACTTATCCACTATCTCCTTTGCCATCTCATTCGCCTTTGGCCAGTAAAATCCGGCTCGGTATGCTTTGGCCACGATGGTCCGAGAGGACGCATGATGACCACAGGTCCCCGAGTGGATATCATTGAGGATGAGTCGACCTTCTTCTGGTGTTATGCACTTCTGACCAACTCCAGTCGCGCTTTCTCTGTATAATTGTCCTTTGATTACGGTAAAGGCCTTAGATCGACGGATGATCTGTCGAGCCTCTTCCTCATCCTCCGGAAGCTCTTTTCTCAGGATATACGCGATATATGGAACTGTCCAGTCGGGAATGACCACCAAGACCTCCATGATCAAGTCGACCACCGCTGGGACTTCAACCTCAGTCGGATCTGTGGCACTCTTGGGCTGTGGAGCTTCTTCGGTGAAAGGATCTTCTTTGACTGACGGAGTGTGTATATGCTCCAAGAACACACCACTCGGAATGGCTTCTCTCTTGGATCCTATCTTTGCTAGGTCATCAGCTGCTTGATTTTTCAGTCGGGGTATATGATGGAGCTCCAACCCCTCGAACTTCTTTTCCAGCTTCCTCACTGCACTGCAGTATCCAGTCATGGATGGGCTTCTCACGTCCCACTCCTTCATCACTTGGTTGACCACTAAATCCGAGTCGCCATAGACCATCAGGCGACGGACGCCGAGTGAAATGGCCATGTGCAACCCATATAAGAGGGCCTCATATTCTGCCTCATTGTTGGAGGAATCAAAGTGAATCTGGAGCACATATCTGAGCTTATCTCCTTTGGGGGAAACCAGGACGACCCCAGCACCGGAACCATTCAACATCTTAGAGCCATCAAAGAACATGGTCCAATGCTCCGAGTGAACTTCAGTCGACTGCTGCTGTTCAATCCACTCGGCGAGGAAATCTGCTATTGCCTGGGACTTAATGGCTTTCTTTGCCTCAAACTTGATATCAAGGGGAAGAAGTTCAATCGCCCATTTAGCCACTTGACCAGTTGCATCTCTGTTGTGCAAAATCTCTGATAGTGGAGCGTCGCTGACGACTGTGATGGAATGATCAGAGAAATAATGAGCAACCTTCTTTGTGGTCATGTATATTCCATACACAAGCTTCTGATAATGAGGATATCTCTGCTTGGATGGAGTCAAGACTTCAGACAAATAATACACTGGGCGCTGAACTTTGAGAGCTTTTCCTTCTTCTTCCCGCTCGACCGTTAGCACAGTACTGACGACTTGTCCTGTGGTTGCGATATAGAGCAACAGAGGCTCTTTGCTGATTGGAGCAGCAAGCACCGGCTGGGTGGAGAGCAGAGCTTTTAGCTCGGCAAACGCTGCATCAGCTTCTGGAGTCCACTCGAACTTGTCTGCCTTCTTCATCAGTCGGTAAAGAGGCAATGCCTTTTCACCGAGTCGTGAGATGAATCGACTTAATGCGGCCAAGCATCCAGTAAGCTTCTGGACATCGTGCACTCGCACAGGGCGTTTCATTCGGAGAATAGTGCCGATCTTCTCTGGATTAGCGTCGATTCCTCGTTCGGAAACGAGAAAACCGAGTAACTTGCCACCAGGAACTCCAAATGTGCACTTTGATGGATTGAGCTTGATATCATACCTTCTGAGGTTGGCAAATGTTTCGGCGAGATCAGCGAGCAGGTCGGAACCTTTTCGTGACTTGACAACGATATCATCCATATATGCTTCCACATTCCGACTGATTTGAGTGAGTAGACACTTCTGAATCATTCGCATAAATGTGGCTCCGGCATTCTTGAGGCCGAATGGCATGGTGATATAGCAGAAGCACCCGAATGGAGTGATGAAAGCTGTTTTTATCTCGTCGGGTCCGTACAGACGGATCTGGTGGTACCCGAAGTAGGCGTCTAGAAAAGACAGTCTCTCGCATCTCGCAGTCGAGTCAACAATTTGATCTATGCGAGGGAGAGGAAAATGATCTTTCGGGCAGGCCCAGTTGATGTGCTTGAAATCAATGCACATTCGGAGTGATTTGTCCTTCTTAGGAACCATGACGACATTAGCAAGCTACTCGGAGTGGTATATCTCTCGGATAAATCCTGCCGCCAACAGTCGAGCCACTTCCTCACCAATGGCTTTTCTCTTCTGGACGGCGGACCGCCGAAGATGCTCTTTGACTGGTTTTGCAGATGAGTCGACTCTTAGGCGATGCTCAGCCAGTCCCCTGGGAACACCTGGCATGTCAGCGGGCTTCGATGCAAAAATGTCCCAGTTCTCACGGAGGAACTGGATGAGCGCTTCTTCCTATTTCGGGTCGAGTGTTGTGGAGATGTGGGTCGGAGCTGCATTGGGGTCGGTCGGGTGAATGTGAACAGGCTTCGTCTCACCGGACGACTGAAATGCAGACTCTGTGGCGGGTTTCTTGGATCGCAGCAAATCACTCGGATCTGCATTTTGCTTGTATTCTTCGAATTCGACCGCTGTCACCTGGGAATCGGCAATCTTTGAGCCCTTCTGAAAGCACTCTTCTGCCTTTTTCCGATCACCGGTGACAGTGATCACTCCTTTGGGGCCGGGCATCTTCAATTTGAGGTACACGTAACATGGTCGAGCCATGAACCGTGCGTAAGTTGGTCTCCCCAAAATGGCATGATATGCACTCTGAAAATCCACGACCTCAAACGTCAACTTTTCTTTGCGAAAATGTTTCGAATCACCAAACACCACGTCCAGAGCTATTTGGCCGAGTGACTCGGCTTTCTTCCCTGGTATAACTCCATGAAAGCTCATGTTACTGGTGCTCAGTCGGGACATCGGAATGCCCATTCCTTTCAGTGTGTCTGCATACAGCAAATTCAACCCACTACCACCGTCCATAAGCACTTTTGTCAGTCGAGTGCCTTCAACAACTGGATCGACCACCAAAGCTTGCCTCCCAGGGGTGGCAATATGAGTCGGGTGATCAGATTGGTCGAATGTGATGGGTATTTGGGACCATTTCAGATAATTTGCTTTTGCTGGGGCAACCATGTTCACCTCTCGGTTAATGACTTTCAATCGACTCTTGCTTTCCACATCTGCAAAGATCATCAGAGTGGAGTTGATATGCGGATATCCTTCCTCACTGTCCTCCTTGTCTTCGGCCTTGTCCGACTCCTTCTCCTTGTCCTTAGACTGTTTTCCCTGAAACTGCTGGATCAGGAGTCGACATTGGCGAGTGGTATGCTTCGGGTAGATGATATTCCCCTCTTCGTCTTTCTTCGTGTGGATGTGACACGGCATATCCATCACGTCGTTCCCTTCTTTATCCTTCACCTTCTTAGGGTTCCAGGATCCTTTTGGTTTCCCTTTAAACTTTCCTTGAGTCACGGCCAGAGCCTCTCCAGGAGCTGCCGGTTCAGCCTTCCGCTTCTGTTTCCGACTGGTGTTTCCCTTTTCCGACTGGCTCGGCTTGTGCTTGCCGCTTCGGAGTCGGTCTTCTTCTTCGCCGTTGGCGTACTTGGTAGCAATCTCCATCATCCGACTCAAGGTCATGTCACCGGTTCGACCAAATTTCAAACTTAATTCTCTGTTCTTGACGCCATCTTTAAAGGCGCAGACTGCCTGATGATCAGACACATTCTCCACAGTATGGTGCAAAGTGATCCATCTCTGAATATACTCTCTGAGAGTCTCATTGGTCTTCTGCACGCAGACTTGCAACTCCGTCAGTCCAGCCGGTCGCTTGCAAGTTTCTTCAAACGCTCTGATGAACACTCGGGACAGATCTTCCCAAGTGTAAATGCTGCTAGGAGGTAATTGAGTCAACCATGCCCTGGCAGAACCTTCCAGCATGAGGGGCAAATGCTTCATGGCCACCTCGTCATTCCCACCACCAATCTGAACCGCCACTCGGTAGTCCTCAAGCCAAGTTTCAGGCTTAGACTCACCAGTGAACTTGCTGACTCCTGTTGCCAACCTGAAATTGGGAGGGATAACTGCGGCTCTGATAGCTCTGCTGAAACATTCAGGACCAGAAACATGCACTCGACTGCTTGTGGGCGCATCTCTGTCGAGTCCGCCTCGATGGGCTCTGTTCCGGTCGACCAAACCTTGCACGATAATGGATCGCGCGTCGAAGCCTGGTTCTCTGGGGTCGACTGGAACTCTTCGCCCCGTACTGAACTGACGCCTGTCATCTTGCTGCCGAGGAGCGTAAGACCCACCCCTCGGAGGGGAATTGGGCACTCGACGCCTATCATCTCGGTCGAGTTGGTCACCATATTGGTCTCGCCGATTCTCGCACCCTTCACGCCGCGGAGGCGATCTGGGACTGTGAGCCGACTGAACCGTATTCGCAGCGACGGATCGACTGTGAATTCTGTTGCGCGACTGCGACACGGCCGAATTCTGATCTCCTGCTGCCCGGAGCAGATCCCTAATCTGCATCAAGCCTCTGCCAGCTTCTGACTGAGAAGGCTGGATGGACTCTGCTATACGGGTCGCAGCTGCTAAATTCTGGATTGGGGTTCGATATACCTGAGTCGGCGGGAAGAGTTGACGTCGGCTGGTGTCGGGAACTCGTTGCCGCGCGCGCTCGTCGAGTGCTCGCTGAAGATTCTCCAGTCGAGTGCGTTCGGCCAAATTGGCCAAACGTGCCTCCTCCAAGGCGCGAGCCTCGGGGGTTTCTCCTGCGATGGGAGTACGCAGCGCATCCACGTTCCTGCGGCGAAGTTCCTCTCTTTGCAGAGAGTCGAGTGACTCGGGCTGGTACTCTTCGTGGTCTCGTGCGGGGTCGCCTCCGTCTCTTGCTCCACCATCACGGGCGAAGCCAGGGGGACTGCGGGGCCCGTCGACCATCAGAATTTCTGCCGCTGGATCACTGCTATCGCACTCGGATGCGGTCTCTAGGGAACCAGTCGACAGATCGACCAGGCCGTAGAGAGATTCGTCGGGCTCGATTGCCGCAACTTGGGTGGTGGCCGTCTGGCGAGCCACCGCGTGCCTCACCCACCGCTGAATCCTCGACCGGCCCGAGCGCTTGCGCTGACGGGAGACCGGGAGGGTGGTCGATGGGGATGTCGACTGATATGGGGTCGACGGTTGCCGCAGCAAAACGCCGCGGACACATGCGCGAAAATGTGTCGCACCGCGGACGGGGAGCGCATCAACGTCGAGTGGAGCCTCCTGGAGCCAGGCGGAGTCGTCGGCGATGAAGATGAGAGCGCCGAGACGGATCTCTCGACCCTCGACCAAAACTCCAGCAGCCACCATGATGAAAGTACTCGGAAGAATCGCAACTTCTCCACAAAATTGCTAAAACACCTGCCCCACGGTGGGCTCCAACTGTCGTGGTTCTAAGCCTGACAGTAGAGTAGGGGGTAGGTATGGAGAGGCAAGGTCCTAGCTATGGAGAGGTTGTAAACACAAGGGATGTACGAGTTCAGGCCCTTCTCGGAAGAAGTAAAAGCCCTACGTCTCGGAGCCCAGAGGCGGTCGAGTGGATTATGTGTATATGAGTTACAAGGTGCCGAACCCCTCTACCTGTGGAGGGGGGTGGCTTATATAGAGTGCGCCAGGACCCCAGCCAGCGCACGTAGGAGAGGGTTTAAGGTGAGTTAAGTCCGGGGCGTTACTGGTAACGCCCCACATAAAGTGTCTTTACTATCATAAAGTCTACTTTAATTACAGGCCGTTGCACTGCAGAGTGCCTCTTGACCTTCTGGTGGTCGAGTGAGTCTTCGTGGTCGAGTCCTTCAAGGTAGTCGAGTGTGTCTCTCGTTGGTCGACTGGAAGGTGACCTCTTCTAAGGGTGTCCTTGGGCAGGGAACTTAGATCAGGTCTGTGGCCCTACCCTAGGTACATGACCCCATCAGACGACACTCTCCCCTCTCGTTGCTATGCATCACCATGATCTTGCGTGTGCGTAGGAATTTTTTTGAAATTACTACGTTCCTCAACAGTGGCATCCGAGCCGGGCTTAATGTAGATGTTATATGCACGAGTAGAACACAAGTGAGTTGTGGGCGATACTAGTCATACTGCTTACCAGCATGCCATACTTTGATTCGGCGGTATTGTTGGATGAAGCGGCCTGGACCGACATTACGCGTACGCTTACGCGGGACTGGTTCTACCGACATGCTTTGCAGATATGCAGATATGGCCTCGGAACACTGAGACCGAAAAGTCGAGCGTGAATCATATAGTAGATATGATCAACATAGTGATGTTTACCATTGAAAACTACTCCATCTCACATGATGATCGGACATGGTTTAGTTGATATAGACCACGTGATCACTTAGATGATTAGAGGGATGTCTATTTAAGTGGGAGTTCTTAAGTAATTTGATTAATTGAACTTTAATTTATCATGAACTTAGTACCTGATAGTATTTTGCATGTCTATGTTGTTGTAGATAGATGGCCCGTGCTGTTGGTCCGTTGAATTTTAATGTGTTCCTTGAGAAAGCTAAGTTGAAATATGATGGTAGCAATTACACGGACTGGATCTGTAACTTGAGGATTATCCTCATTGCTGCACAGAAGAATTACGTCATGTAAGCACCGCTGGGTGCCAGGCCTGCTACAGATGCAACTGACGATGTTAAGAATGTTTGGCAGAGCAAAGCTGATGACTACTCGATAGTTCAGTGTGCCATGCTTTACGGCTTAGAACCGGGACATCAACGATGTTTTGAACGTCATGGAGCATATGAGATGTTCCAGGAGTTGAAGTTAATATTTCAAGCTAATGCCCGTATTGAGAGATATGAAGTCTCCAATAAGTTCTACAGCTGCAAGATGGAGGAGAATAGTTCTGTCAGTAAACATATACTCAAAATGTCTGGGTATAACAATCACTTGATTCAACTTGGAGTTAATCTTCCTGATGATAGTGTCATTGACAGAACTCTTCAATCACTGCCACCAAGCTACAAGAGCTTCGTGATGAACTATAACATGCAAGGGATGGATAAGACAATTCCCGAGCTCTTTGGGATGCTAAAGGCTGTGGAGGTAGAAATCAAGAAGGAGCATCAAGTGTTGATGGTCAACAAGACCACCAGTTTCAAGAAAAAAGGTAAAGGGAAGAAGGGGCACTTCAAGAAGAACGGCAAGCAAGTTGCTGCTCAAGTGAAGAAGCCCAAGTCTAGACCTAAGCCTAAGACTGAGTGCTTCTACTACAAAGGGACTGGTCACTGGAAGCGGAACTGCCCCAAGTATTTGGCGGATAAGAAGGATGGCAAGGTGAACAAAGGTATATGTGATATACATGTTATTGATGTGTACCTTACTAATGCTCGCAGTAGCACCTGGGTATTTGATACTGGTTCTGTTGCTAATATTTTCAACTCGAAACAGGGGCTACGGATTAAGCGAAGATTGGCTAAGGACGAGGTGACGATGCGCGTGGGAAATGGTTCCAAAGTCGATGTGATCGCCGTCGGAACACTACCTCTACATCTACCTTCGGGATTAGTTTTAGACTTGAATAATTGTTATTTGGTGCCAGTGTTGAGCATGAACATTATATCTGGATCTTGTTTGATGCGAGATGGTTACTCATTTAAATCTGAGAATAATGGTTGTTCTATTTATATGAGTAATATCTTTTATGGTCATGCACCCTTGAAGAGTGGTCTATTTTTATTAAATCTCGATAGTAGTGATACACATATTCATAATATTGAAGCCAAAAGATGCAAAGTTGATAATGATAGTACAACTTATTTGTGGCACTGCCATTTGGGTCATATTGGTGTAAAGCGCATGAAGAAACTCCATTCTGATGGACTTTTGGAATCACTTGGTACTTGCAAACCATGCCTCTGAAGGAAATATGCCCTAGAGGCAATAATAAAGTTATTATTTATTTCCTTATTTCATGATAAATTTTTATTATTCATGCTAGAATTGTATTAACCGGAAACATAATACATGTGTGAATACATAGACAAACATAATGTCACTAGTATGCCTCTACTTGACTAGCACATTGAATCAAAGATGGTTAAGTTTCCTAGCCATAGACATGAGTTGTCATTTGATTAATGGGATCACATCATTAGAGAATGATGTGATTGACTTGACCCATTCTGTTAGCTTAGCATTTGATCGTTTAGTATGTTGCTATTGCTTTCTTCATGACTCATACATGTTCCTATGACTATAAGATTATGCAACTCCCGAATACCGGAGGAACACTTTGTGTGCTACCAAACGTTACAACATAACTGGGTGATTATAAAGGTGCTCTATAGGTGTCTCCGATGGTGTTTGTTGAGTTGGCATAGATCGAGATTAGGATTTGTCACTCCGATTATCGGAGAGGTATCTCTGGGCCCTCTCGGTAATGCACGTCACTATAAGCCTTGCAAGCAATGTGACTAATGAGTTAGTCACGAGATGGTGCACTACAGAACGAGTAAAGAGACTTGTCGGTAACGAGATTGAACTAGATATTGAGATACCAACGATCGAATCTCGGGCAAGTAACATACCGATGACAAAGGGAACAACGTATGTTGTTATGTGATTTGACCGATAAAGATGTTCGTAGAATATATGGGAGCCAATATGAGCATCCAGGTTCTGCTATTGGTTATTGACCAGAAACGTGTCTCGGTCATGTCTACATAGTTCTCGAACCCGTAGGGTCCGCACGCTTAACGTTCGGTGACGATCGGTATTATGAGTTTATGTGTTTTGATGTACCGAAGGTAGTTCGGAGTTCCGGATGTGATCATGGACATGACGAGGAGTCTCGAAATGGTCGAGACATAAATATTGATATATTGGACGATTATATTTGGACACCGGAAGTGTTCCGGGTGGTTTCGCAGAAAACCGAAGTGTTGGAGGGGTTACCGGAACCCCCCGGGGAAGCATTGGGCCTTAGCGGGCCTTAGGGGAGAGAGAGGGCAGCAGCCCAGAAGGTGGCGCGCCCCCTCCCATGGGGAGTCCGAATTGGACTAGGGGAGGGGGGCGCGGCCCCTCTTTCCCTCTCCCTCTCTTTCCTTCCCCTTCCCCCTTCCTCGTAGGACTAGGAAAGGATGAATCCTACTCCTACTAGGAGGAGGATTCCTCCTCTCCTTGGGGCGCACCAAGGCCGGCCGGCCTCCCCCCTTGCTCCTTTATATACGGGGGCAGGGGGCACCCTAAGACACACAAGTTGATTGTTCCAAGCCGTGTGTGGTGCCCCCTCCACCATAATCCACCTCAGTCATATCATAGTGGTGCTTAGGCGAAGCCCTGCGTCGGTAGCATCATCATCACCGTTATCACGCCGTCCTGCCGATGAAACTCTCCCTCAACACTCTGCTGGATCGTGAGTTCATGGGACGCCATCGAGCGGAACGTGTGCTGAACTCGGAGGTGCCGTGCATTCGGTACTTGGATCAGTCGGATCGTGAAGGCGTACGACTACATCAACCGCGTTGATAAAACGCTTCTGCTTACGGTCTACGAGGGTACGTGGACGACACTCTCCCCTCTCGTTGCTATGCATCACTATGATCTTCCATGTGCATAGGAATTTTTTTGAAATTACTACGTTCCCCAACATTGACAACTTCCTCTCCACCTCCGCCATGGCCGCCATCCGACGTGCCGAGGCAATGACCAGCCCCTCCGAGCCTTCGGATCTGCCACCGGCGCCCCCATTGGAGTACAAATGCAAAGCTGGGTGGGGGCCTGGGGGCGGTGGTAGGACATTCTTCGGCTCCGCACCTCCCCCTGGACTGCTCTTCAGGTCACGCACGCCACACCACCGAGCTTTGTGCCTGACCTCTCCACAGATCATGTACCTTGCCCGATTCTTGCACTCAGCGATATTGTGGTCTGGCTCAAGACACTTGAAACACTCCCCCCTGTGACACATGCCCATTGTGCATCCTCCTCCAAGGATTAGTGCCTAAAATCCCCTTTCTTACAAGGAAGGAGGTAATTAACCTTTGTGTGGATATTATATTTTATTACCTTATGTAGAATAAGAAGAGCATATCCCAGATCCACTAATTCTAACCAGCCTTTAGAGGATCTCCAACATTGTGAGTATCCCTAACTTTATGTGCCCTAAACACTAACTCTAACTTCAGCAATGGCCTCTATTTGTCATATGCTCTATTTCTCGTTTGGGTACTCACTTATACATGAGCCTCATTTATCATTGGCATGGTCTATCGACCCGCTCTCGGTTTCATATAGAGAAAGTATGTAGGCACAAAGGAGCTTGTCCATGGCCGGTTGAAAAAGCGACACTACCGTCTCAAGTATTAGCGGGCAAAGAATTGGAGCAGGACGTAGTGGTTTAAGACTTTGTGAGCGGTCGGCATTGGTGGTGAGGTAAGGAGGGTCGGGGAGGTAGATCTCGCAAAGGTTTAGGAAGGGTCGAAGAGGTAAGTGGAATCACAAAGGTTTAGGAGAGGTCGGCGGTGCCGAGGGAGTCGAGCTGTAATGAATCCCCTCCAATGAAGGAGAAGGGGAGAGCCCCTTATATAGGGGCTCTTATTATTTTTCTACCTAGTTATAATGGAGGCTCGAGTAGGGGCCTAGAATGAGATTTTTCGTCTCAACCTCCAAAAACTGTTTAGGGCCCTATGAAGTCAAAGGTCAAGGAGAACATTATCCAAGAGAGAAAAAGTATTTGGAGATGAAATTCCTTACTTTCTCTAACCGGTGAGCATGTAGGTGATGGATGTAGTTACATCATTTTTTATCATTTGATTCTGAATTATTCGTATTCCTTTTACCAACATCAAATTAGAAATCGGTGAACAGGACTTCCAATATGAAATGTAGTGATCAAACAAAAAGAAAATCAGAGTTCTAGATGCATCCTTTTAGGATTTTAACATGTCTAGTGTTTTTTGCAAACAGATATGACATAACTATTAGTAAATCTAGATCAAAGCAGTGATCACATCACATTGATCTTAAACTGCGCTTAAAAATGTACTACATGATTTGTCTTATTCTTCTTCTTTATATGTAGCACAAGGATGCATATTTTTGACATTAGGATTTGTAAAGTTACACTACATCTAACAAAGTGGACAGTGGTCAAAATTTATAGAATTCTTTCTCATTTTAAAGTTGAATTTGTGTTATTTTTATGAAGACTGAATTCTGTTTTTTACACCCTACTTTGATATTTTTTACGCTAATTACCTCATTTAATAGCTTTTCATCTGGGTTGCCCCATTTAACAAAAAAATCACCAACTTTTACCCCTTTTATAAAAAATAGTTGCTGATAGTTTTGTTGGCAGTTCTTTTGCCTGGAAAAGCATCGATGGAGCCATGTCTAGTATGATGCAACACCTGATAGAAAATTTGGTAAAGAAGAATGAAATGGAAGCAATGAACAATTAGTTGCGTGACATGAAGACGGAGGTATGTACGTTGACCCACGATTGTGCGAAAGGAAAAAACCCGTCTCTAGATAATAAGCCAGTCTACATGTTGGGTGCGAAGTGGGGGGGGGCGAGAAGGAAAAGTACAACATGATATGCCACATGCACCTAGCGATAAAGACCCAACTACATGATATATCGATGAATGGGATAATATAACTGACAGAATACTCATAAAATGGGGTAATCCGGATGAATATTTGTTAAATGGAGTAAAAATTGTAATCCACTCTTCATCAATCATGCAACTGTATACAAGGATTGATGTTCGCCCCCATGACATGCCAAACTTAGCTTCCAATATGCCTCTATTGTACTCGATCGAAACTTCAGTTTCGTGAATCTATTCCATATTGATTGGCAGTCACAGAATGACATGGCTTACCATGCTTAGGATGATAGCGAAAGCATAACAAGGGCCCTAACTGGATTATCATAACGAACAATGAGTAATTAAAGGGTTATTCAATATAATCTACAGTATGCACCAAAAAGACATGGAAGAACATTTAATAATGTTTTGATTCTTAAAATAGGATGTCTTATATTTTGAAACAGATGGAGTATCATGTAGCTTGTCATGTGATGGTCATGCATGATGTGCCACTAATCCTTAGCACCTGCCTCAAATTTCTCGTACCATGCGTCGGGATGAGAATGACTTAAAACAAACCCATTGCATTCATTCCCTGCTCAATGGCTCCAATATTACATGCAAAGTGGTAGGTGCACCAAAGAGAGAGAAAATGGTGAGAGGTAAAGATCAATAAGCCGCTCACTCCCACAATTTCATATAAGGTCTCTGATGCAACACATCAAGACTACACTTCAACCATGCTCGTTATCTATCACAAGCTTTCTCTACCATCTCTTTTGGACCCTCAAAAGCTAGCACGTATTATATCTGTGAGGAGATCTAGGATCCACCAAGTGTGTCATAGAATTGTAGACATGTGAATGTATTAGCATCCACATAAGTTAAGTCTATGGCACAAACTATGGATAGTGTGTAGGATTGGGAGACATCGAGAATTGCAAGATGCATTGATTATAGATGACATGTGGCACTAACAAAGTGTTGGGAATCATGATTGGAAACAAGCCAATGAGGTTCAGTTATCGCCGCAAATCATGGATAGTATGTAGGATTGGGAGACATGGAGAATTGCAAGATGCATTGATTATAGATGATATGTGGCACTAACAAAGTGATGGGGAATCATGATTGGAAACAAGCCAACAAGGATCGGTTAGTCTTTGCAAGTAACCATCTAGCGACTTGGCTCCCCAACACAATAGTTGGCTAGCCTAATGGCGTTTCGCAAAACTAGCTGGGTAGGGTAGCGTAGATTTCCCATTCAGCAAATTTGTGGGTTTGCACCATTTTTTTGATACAAACTAAACAATACCGACTACCATAAGTTTTTTGTCCTCTTTCGAGGAAATACCATCACTACTATCATCTCTCGCCTCCTCACATGCTCTAAGATTACTCACACATGTGTAGTTGTGCCCAAAATCATGAGAGTTCACTTTTTTTCCTAGCATACACACATGTATGGCTCAATGTACATGACATTTCCTTCTCTCATTTATCTCCTTGGAACCCTAGATATGAAGCTAAACCTAGCTTGGTTTGGACTTGAGGCAGGCGGCTCGTCAAGAACCGAGCTGGTAGAGGACATCCGAAGGGGTTGCTAAGTATGATGAAATGCAACGGAAATAGTTGTTTTGATGCATGAATATACAAACACCATAAGATTGAATCTGATCGGCAATGTTAACTAATGAATAAAATTGTTTTTCTTGTGGTTGACTTTGAAGTCACTGTATAACCATGAATGACGACATATAGTAATTAATCTGTTTCAGTCACTAAATTTGTGGGTTTGTACAATCATTCGGTACAAACTCAACCGTACCCTCTACCATAACTTCTCAGTCCTCTTGCAACGACATACAAACACTAACAGGCCACTCCCCCCCCCCCCAATGTGCACTAAGATTACTCACGTTGTGTGTAGGTGTGCCCAAATAATGAAGAGTCATTATCACGATCAAGATCACATTCGTATCTGACTCAATACACATCACCTTCACTTCTACCAATTCTCTCATCGCCTACGAAGCTAGCAGACAACATACCCATGTGGACATCTAAGCTTATGGTGTGCTGGCTAACTATATATGTCCTAGATATATATAGTTGCCCTTCTACACGGAGAACTAAAATGGATGACACATGTGCTATCGGTCATGAGTGATGAAGGCTTGGGAGGAATTCTAGTCCAGAATTTTTTACTGGTTATGATTCAAAATTAGTATGGAAAGCATATGCATATGCACTAATAGAATCACCGTTTTTGCCGAGTTCCAAAGAAACTCGGTACAACACTTATTAAACTCGATGAAATATTCACCGAGTGCGAAACTCGGCGCAATGCACTCGGCTGGACGGTGCCCGGCAATCATTAATACTGCCGACTGCATTCTATCGAGAACTCAGTGCACATAATAACAATGTTTGCCGAGTTTCAATCACAAGAAACTCAGCGAACCTCACTATCAGAATGAACATGCCATTAATGGAAGTGCCAAGTGGCACAAATGTTCACCGAGTTTTTGGTTGCCAAACTCGGGGAAGCCTCGCCAATAGAAATAAACCACGTGGCAGAACACATTGCCCCCATTTGGAGATCTAGTCTCTCTCCCCTTTTCACATGCTCTGAGGTCAGTTGCACAGTGTGTAGGTGTGCCAAAAATAATGAGAGCTATAATTGTTGAGAATATTTTCTTTCCTTTTCTCATGATGAGGATCACATTCGTATCTGACTCAATATATATATGTCACCTTCCCTTCTCTCTTTTCTCTCATCAGTTGCCTGGCCATGAAGCTAGCGCACCACATACTTGTGTGGAGACCATAGCGCATGGTGCCCCAACCAAACATGTCATAGCTAGATATATATAGTTACACTTTCACATACAAAAAAAATGAATTACACATATGTCGCTGGTCATGAGTTATGTAGGCTTGGGAGGCATCAAGAATTCTTGTCGGGGAGCTGTGTCGGGACAAGGCAGTCAATCCTCTATGGCATGTTCGGCACCTTCATCTAGAAATAGGTCATCGATGCTTTAATGGTGTGTCGAGAAGGTTGTCTGGGCAGAACTATATACACTGATACACCCCCTGTTGCATGCCATGTAATCATTCATTTTCCTTCCTGCCACCCTGCTTGTTGGGATTGTAGTGTGAAAGCTCGGGTGGCTTATATCCCTCCATCCCATAATATAAGATGTTATTACATCCAATATAAATGGACTAAAAGAGATCAATAGGGCAATATGGATGAATAAACCAAAAAAAGGAGAGAAAATCCTATCTCATGCACGCATCCACAAATTCACACACAAAAAAGGGAACATCGTTTGGGATCACTGATCCACAATTCTATCAAAAGAGTAGTCCATATTACAAACCCTACGGTGTTCCATGGTCACTCGTCGTCAATCTTCATGCAACTATGTATGGCACCCATGGAAACACATAAATGATACCATGGCCAACTCCGCGGGCTATTTCCCCCTTGTTGGGGAGCTTAGCCGAGACGACGCTCGATGCCCTGTGGCATACCCAGACCTTTTACCTCTAGCTAGACGCCAACACGTGCATTGCTAGATTTGCTTTTAAAGGTATATAGGCCAATACACCCGATTGTCCGGCATGGCTAGGTTGTCCAAAAAGACCATCAAGGATAACTGTGAGAGACATCCTCCACCTGATTCTGCACTCGGGTTGGGTTAGCAGGGCCAATCAAGTATTGTGAGAATGTGATTATAGCAGCAGCAGTGTGGCAGTAGCCAAGCCATCATCCACCTTCTGGTCAAGTAAGGTCTTTATTCAGTGTGTATAGCATCAAGATATTTCAAAACCTTTCAATTCAAATGGACAAACCCACAAATTTACTACACAATGGTACAAACTTTATCCATTTGTGCATCATCATCAGCATCAAGGCAATAGCAGAAATGTTCACCTTTGTATTATTGATTATGAACAATAAGTTCACTCTAATCTGTCATAGTCTAGGTGGTTAGGATACGCAGCTCTCACCCGAGAGACCTGGGTTCATGTCCCGGCAAAGGAATCTTTTTATTATTATTTTTTCTGCATTTTCCATCCACTGGGGCCCCTTTGCAATGCATGTACATCCATGGACTTTTTCACACAAGATCAACAGACTCAAGGAACACACGTGAATCACAAATTTACAGCATATATATAGAGAGTTCATTTTATTTGCAGCATCAAGACAATACTGAAAACCAGTCTCCACGGTTGGATTCATCCAGATGAACAATGACGAAACCCGCAATAGTTATGATACAACAGTACAAACTTTATTCATCTTTAACATCAAGTCAATACCGAAATGGTTCATCCAAACGAACAAATGAGGAAACCCGACCATGAAAAGGTCACGCCGGGCAATATCTTTGACCGCATTGTTTGGTAGCCAAAGTTTGTTGGACGTGAAAGCTCAGTATACCATACTCCAAGGAGTAGAGAACCAACATGCCAGCTTTCTCTGTACCCTCAAAAATGTCGAATCAACTAGTTCCAGTAAGGTAGAGGAGGAAATGCCCGTCTAAGGAAGCTTGCTCTGAGGATGACAGAGAGCCAGCCGTTCAAGGAGCCTGAAATCAGGCCGGTTTCTCTCTGTATGCAGTTCCCAGATGAGAATCGGCTCATTTCGACGCGGTGACATTCACTCGGAAAGCATAAGGCGGTCAAATAGAACCAAGTAGCTCTACTCAGGCACGCTCTCTAGAGGAAACCTAGCTCGGCGCCACAAATGTGTGGGATTGCACTCTGCAAAAAGATTCAACTTGGA
>NC_057801.1:1739197-1740699 GCF_018294505.1 Triticum aestivum
CTTCATAAGGTGACAGTTCAAAAAATGTGTCAGCAGATGGTGTTAAAACTGTTGGCGTTGGACTTACATGCACTAGTGTTGGCTCCCCAACTGAAGAGCTAGCTAGTCTAGTCACGTTCCACATAACTGACTGAGCATGGTAGCATAGCTTGTATCTCATGACAGAGGCTACTCATCATGTGCAGCAAAAGGCATCCGAAGAGGAGCTACCAGGCTGAAGGAATTTCAAAAAAACACTACGTTACATTTTTTGACAGAAAGCACCACATCTTGTGTAATCTTTTTACAAAAAACATTGATCAGCGGATCTTGCTCGTTAAAATGCATTTCTGACAGATGGGTCCCACTTTGCACTTGCGTGGCAACGTTTTACCAAAAACAGTGCTAGATGGGTAAAATAGCGAAAACACCCCCAACTTTTCCCTTCTGCCACCCAGGCCGTTCCCCTGTCCAGCCACCACAGTCTGCCGCCGCCGCGCTCCCGCCCCTGCCTGGCTGGCCGCGCCCGCTGCCCCGCACTCCCTGCCACCCTCAAGCACCGGCCGCACGCCACCGCTCGGGATCCCACCGCCGCCGCTCGCCGCCGATCGTTGCTCCGGCTGGAGCTTCGCCTTGCCCACACGAGCGGGCCACTCCAAAGGAGTTGCCGAGCACATGGCGTCGTTGGATCCCTCCCATGGCGCCTCTACAGAGCAAGCCGCCGTGGCATCTTCGGTCGTCAGTGGCCACGCCGATAGACTGTCTCGAGCAGCGTTGCGACCTTCCTCGGATGCAGGAGAGCGCCACCGTCCCGCCCCCCATCTCCGTCAGCCTCGGCCAGCCACTCCACTGCCCTCCCCGTCACTAGCTAAAAGACGAATAGGAGGAGGAGGAGGAGGAGGAGGAGGGAGGGAGGGAGGGGGAGGGAGGGAGGGAGAGAGAGAGAGAGAGAGAGAGAGAGAGAGAGAGAGAGAGAGAGGAACATACACATCAGGAGGGGTGTATGTATAAAATTCTAGGGACTACTTTGTAGTTTTAGATTAGGACTGAACACACACAACTTTCTCTCTGTAATTTTAGATTAGGACCGAACATGCACGAAAAGTTATGCCACATAGGCAAAAAAGGGTCCCGTCTGTCATGTCGAGCAATATCTATAACCGCATTGTTTCGCAGCCTAAGTTTGTTCGACATGAAAGCTCAGTATACCATACTCCCAGGAGTAGAGAACCAACATGCCAACTTTCTCTATACCCTCAAAAATGTCAAATCGGCTAGTTCCTGTAAGTTAGTAGGAGGAGCCAGCCATCCCAGGAAGCTTGCTCTGAGGATGACAGAGAAAGCCGAGCTAGGAGTCTGAAATCAGGTCAGCTTCTCTCTTTATGTAGTTCCCAGGTGAGAATCAGCTCATTTCGACGCGGTCAAAGAGAACCAAGAAGCTCTGCTCAGGCACGTTGTACAGGAAACCAAGCTTGGCACCTCCAATGTGTGGGGTTGCACTGCGCAAAATGAATCGGCGTGGA
>NC_057801.1:1740927-1743406 GCF_018294505.1 Triticum aestivum
CATAAGGCAACAATTCAAAACTGTGTCAAAGGTGTTAACCTGTTTGCGTTGGACTTGCATGCGTGTTGGCTCCCCAACTCAAGATCTACGTTCCACATAACTAACTGGGCAGGGTAGTGTAGCTTATATCTCATGCCAGAGGCTGCTCATCATGTGCAGCAAAAGTTGTCCGGAGAGGAGCTGCCATGCAGAAGGAATTTCAGAGGAGATAGATGTTCTGATGTGTGCATGGACAATGGTAATAAATGTTTAAAATGTGTGGGTTTCTGCAATCACTCGATACAAATTCAACACCAAGGTTACAGAATTTAACAAAATATCAGTATTTCTGGTGGGTACGGTAATATTTTAACCCTCAATTCAAACCAGATTCAAACTAATTCAAGAAAATTTTAATTACATCAAAATTGGTTAAATTAAAGTGAATTATGATAGTTCAAAATGTGAAGAAAAAAACTGAAATTATGCATATTTCAGTGAGGACCAAATAATTTCTATTTGTGAAATTGAAACCTTGCTCAACACTACCCGCCACAATAAGTTCTTGGTCCTCTTGGAAGGACATACCAATACTCGAGAGTCGCGACCACTTCATCTCTCCCCTCCATGCATGCTCTAAGGTCAGTTGCACAGTGTGTAGGTGTGTCAAAAATAATGAGAGCTATAATTGCCCAGAAGTTTTTTCCCTGTTCTCACGATGAAGATCACACTAGTGTCTGACTCAATATACATATGTCACCTTCACTTCTCTCTTTTTTCTCATCAGATGCCAAGCCATGAAGCTAGCAAACCACATACCTGTGTGGAGACCTTAGTGCATGGTGCCCCAGCCAAACATGTCATAGATATATGTATAGTTGCAATTTCACATACAGAAGAAAAATGGATTACACATATGTTGCTGGTCATGAGTAATTTAGGTTTGGGAGGCATCAAGAGTTCTCACCGGGGACCTGTGTCGGGATGAGGAGATCAATGCTCTATGGCGATCAATGATCTATAGCTGTGTCAGGAAGGTTGTTTAACCAGAACTATATGCACTGATACACCCCATGTTGCATGTGGTGTAATCATTCATTTTCCTTCCTGCCACTCTAGCTTGTTTGTATTTTAGTGCGAAAGTTCAGGTGGCTTGTAGAAGAGATCAACAGGGCAACTTGGATAGACAAAAAAGGAGAGAAAATCATATCTGGTGCATGCATCCACGGCTTCACACACAAAGAAGGGAACGTCAGTTGGGATCACTGATGCACAATTCTGTCAAAAGAGGAGTCCATATTACAACCCTCAGTTGTCACCAAAGTCAATGAACAACCCTGAATTTTAAAACCGTCTAAATTTCAACCGCTAACTATCAGAACCGAGCAAGATTCAACCCTCGGCCGACAAGAACTTCAAATTGACCCTCCACCTTCATTCTCTCTTCACTTGCTCTCAGATTACATGCAAAGTTGTAGGTGCAGCACATCAAAAGACAATAATGAGACATAAAGATTAAAAAACCGCTCACTCCTACAGTTCCATATAAGCATCAAGATCAGACTTCAATCGTGCTCCATATTTATCACAACTATTTCTCTACCATCTCCTTAGGACCCTGAGAAGCTAGCACATGCTATACTTGTGAGGAGAGTTGGGGATGCACCAAGCGTGTTGTAGACTTGGTAGACTTGTGAGGATTGCATTAGAATCCACAAAAATTAAGTCAATGACACAAGTTAATCACGAGTCACAACAACCTGCCTCAAAGTCAAAAGATAATATGTACGATTTGGAGACATGCAGAATTGCATGTTGCATTGATCCCAGTTTATATGATAAGTGTTGGGGCGAGGGATTGAAACGAGCCAACGTGGTTCGGTTAGTTTTTAATAGAACTCACCCGGTGACTTTACTCCACAAATCTCACCTAAACCAAGAGTTCGCTTGTCTAGTCATGTTCCACAAAATTGGCCGAGGAGGGTAGCTTGTCTTGGACTTCAAGCGCAAGGATGCTCGCATGCTCGTCATAACCCATGGCAAAAGAAGAGTACGATTGGTTCGTGATGTGAATATGGAGCTCACACCAAGTCGGCAACATGCAATCTCAGGCCCCTAAAATTGGACGCACGAGTTGGCGAAGACAACAACCAAACATGCCCGACATTCAGAGGAGTTAGCAGGCAAAACAAAACTCAAAGAAAGTAGCAGTTGTTTTGATGCATACATGCACAAATATTGTAAGATTTATTTTTTCATCCGAAGAGGGGTGGTCCTCTGCACCATGGTGATGCACACGAGCCACAAAATTGAACTAATGATCCACAATCTCAATTCATCAAGTATTTTTTTCTTGGCTTCAAAGTCAATGTATAGTCAAGGAATGAGGGCATGTAGTAATCACTTTGTCATCGATTAAGTTTGTGGGTTTGTTCAATTATTTGCTACAAACACAACACTAGCCACTACCATAAGTTCTCGGCCCTCTTGTAAGGACATA
>NC_057801.1:1743723-1758349 GCF_018294505.1 Triticum aestivum
TCTAAGAATACTTGGAAAGTGGATAGGTGTTCCACAGCGGGATAAAGTAATGAGAGCTATAATTGTGCATGAGTTTATTTTTCTCACAAGCAAGAACATATCTGACTCAATATATATCCCGCTTGCTTCTCTTGTTTCTCCCATTAGAACCCTACGAAGCAAGCACAATAATACACGTGTGGAGACCTTAGCTTATGGCGTGCTGGCCAATGATGTCGTAAGTATATATAGTTGCACTTCCATACAATGATACAAACAGAAAAAAAGTTGACACACATGTCATTGGTCATGGGCCATGTAGGCTTTGGAGGCATCAAGAATTTCAGGTTGCACGCTCATGCAACCGACAAAGGCTGAAGAAAGGTTGTTGGTGGTGCGGGTGCTGTGAATGTTGCGACCATCGCCCACCCTACCGTGTTCCATTGTCACTCACCGTCAACCTTAATGCTACCATGTATGCCACCCATGGAAGCACATAAATGATACCGTGGGCCAACTTGGCAAGCTATTGCCCCCTTGTTGGGGAGCTGAGCCAAGATGGCGGTCGATGCTCTGTGACATACCATCCTTCACTTCTAGCTAGACGGCAAGGCATGCATTACTAGATTTTTGTTCTAAAGGTATATATATTGATACTGCCGGTTGTCTGGCATGGCTCGGTTGTCATGAAGACTGTCAAGGATGACTGGATGACATCATTGTATGCCTTGACTAGAAAAACGGAGTTGTGCTCCTGATTATATGACAGTTCTCCCGCAAAAAAAGGATTATATGACAATTGACCGTTGACATGTAAGTTCTTTAAGGTGTGTGGGTAGATTTATTTTCTTTTGTATCAGTAGAAGCGCCAAGATTTCCATAGTGATTAACAGATTTCAGTATAGCAACAGGAAGTGCAGACTGAGCCTAAGGTGTTATGGTTGGCATCACAGTGAACTGTCACAATTTCATTTGACTAACTAGTTTGTCATTGTTAATAGCACACAAACTCTGTCGTAGTCTAGGTGGTTAGGATACTTGGCTCTCATTGGAGAGACCCGGGCTAAAGGTCCCGGCGACATAATTTTTCAGTTTTTTTTGCCATCCTCTTTTAGGTGTTTCACTGGTTACTGGGCCATACTGTCATTATCATGGCCTTTTCCACAAAAATAAGATATTTTTGTTGTTTTACTAGTTACCGGGCCCCACGGAATAAGTATGTTTCGCACCATTTCATTCGAACGAACGGATGAAGAAACCCACCTCGCCAATCACTATAACCGCGGCGTTGTACCGTATCACATGACAGCTCAATTTAGGATACAATTGTTTTTTTTTTGATAAAAGAGAGCAGTCTCTCCGATTTCCATTAATAGAAATCACCAGGTCTCACTACAGAAAAAGATAAAAAGGAGGAACTCCCCAGCATGATACTCCACTCCCCTACGAAACACTTCACTGCCAAATTGAGGAGGAAGGAGAAGCCATCCCTTCTCCTCCCCGAAAACCCCAAGGCAAGGAAGAAACCTACGGGAGTGGTCCGAGGCCTGAATTTCAGGAAAATCCAGCCCCAGAGCGTTACCAACTCTGTTATAAGAATAGAGGCTACATAGAAACTACAGTTTAGCATAAGTATATTACAGAACCAACCCACTGAGTCTAAAAACGGTAGAATGAAGCATTAGGATACAATTGTATCGGCTTTATTTTATTTGGTAGCATCAAGGCAGTACCAAAAACTGGTTTCATCCAAACGAACAAATGAAAGAAACCCGCGAAAAAGGTCTCGCCCGACATACCTATAACCGTGTCGCTTGTTTGACATCCTAAGTTTTGTTTTGTTGTATCACGTCACATGACAGTTCAATATACCAGCAATATTCCCAGGAAGCAGAATGCCATGTTTCTCTGTACCCTTGAAAATGCCGAACCGATTGGATCCTGTGAGGAGTCAGAGCCGTCTCCGGGAAGCTCACTCTGAGGATGAGGATGACGGAGAAAACTGCGCAGAACCTACTTTTGGCCGCCCGAAATCGGGCCAGTTTGTCTCTCCATGGAATTGCCATGTCAGAACCAGCTCATCTCGGCGACATCACATTCACTCGGGAAGCGTAAGGCAGCCAAAGAGAACCAGGAAGCTCTGCTCAGGCACGTTGTACAGGAAACCGAGCTATGTGCCACCAATGTGTGGGATTGCACACTGCAAAAAAGAATCGATGTCAGACGTCAGGGGCAATGTCACTAAAGAGTTCATAGGAAAATCATCAGTGTGGGCTGCGGCATCCACGGCTTCGAGAGAAAAGTAAAACGCAGTGAAATTTTGCACTTCTCTTTTCCTTCCTACTATGCAAATTGGACTTTTTTATAATCTACTACTTGGAGAACTATTTTTTTAGCGATGCAAAACACACCATAGAGGTGTTAGTCTGAGCTTACATCCAGTCAAAATTGCGTCAGCGAAAGGTGTTAAACTGTTTGCGTGCATGCACTAGTGCTCGCTCCCCAACTCAAGACCTTCCTTCCACATAACTGACTGAGGGGAGCAGAGGGTAGCGTTGCTTGTATCTTATGCCAGAGGCCGCTAATCATGTGCGGCAGAAGACATTCGGAGAGGAGCAGCCAGGCAGAAGGAATTTCAAAGGAGATATATAGTTGTTCTGATGTGTACATCAACAATGGTAATTAATCAACAATTAAAATTTGCGGGTTTGTACAATCACTCGATACAAACTCAACACCAAGGTTACAAAATTCAACAAAGTATCAGTATTTTCGGTAGGTACCGTAATATTTTAACGCTCAAATTCGAGCCAGATTCAAACTATTTCCAAGAAAAAGTATAATTACATCAAAATTGGTTAAAATAAAGTGAATTTTGATATATCAAAGTCTGCAGAAAAAAACTGAAATTTTGCATATTTCAGTGAGGACCAAAAAATTCTGCTTGTGAAATTAAAACCTTGCTCACCACTACCTGCCATAGTATGTTCTTGGTCCGTTGCAAGGACATACCAATACTAGGGAGTCGCAAACACTTCATCTCTCGCCTCCTCAGATGCTCAAAGGTTAGTTGCAGTGTGTAGGTGTGCCAAAAATAATGAGAGCTATATAATTGCCCGGAAGCTTTTTATTTTTCTTTATCACGATGAAGATCACACTCATATCTGACTCAATATATATATGTGTCACCTTCGTTTCTCTCTTTTCTCTCATCATATGCCTAGCCATGAAGCTAGCACACCACATACCTGTGTGGAGACCTTAGCGCATGGTGCCCCAGCCAAACAGATGTCGCTGGTCATGAGTAATGTAGGCTTGGGACGCATCAAGAATTCTTGTCAGGGAGATATGTTGGGATGAGGCGATCAGTGCTCTATGGCCTTTCCGGTATCTCTGTCTCCAAGTAGACAACGACGCAATGGTTTGCGGTGGAAAAATTACTACATGCCTTCATTCCATGACTATGCATGTCTCAAAGGTTTGCTTTTTTAGATGCCACACAGGAAAAGCAAGAAAATGTATGCCATTTTTGTTAGGAAATGTCCGATATTGCTTGAAATAGACGCATCATGCAATTTTTATTATGATTTTATTAGATCTTTTTCATGTAGTAAATTATTTTTATTGGGCTTCGGGTCATGCTGATCTCCACCTATGTCTGGTATGATGCAACACCTGAAAGCAAATTTGGTGAAGAAGAATGAAGTGGAAGCAATGAATAATTAGTTGTGTGACATGGAGAAAGAGATGCGTGCGTATACCTCACAATGGTGAGAAAAAAAATTGTATCCGGCTCAGCCATTCTACATGTTGGGGGGAGGGGGACATGAGAAGGAAAATTGTGACGTGACATGCCATGTGTACCTGTTGACAAACAGACACCTGCCCACATGGTAGATCGCTGAATAGAGTTATAATTGTCAGAATACTCACTAAATGGGTTAATCCGAATGAGAATTTGATAAATGGATTAAAAAAAATTAAATTCACTCTTCCATCAGTCGTGCAACTATAATACAAGGATGGCTTGTTTGCGCCATGACTTGCCAAACTTGGCTTCCAATATACCTCCATTGCACTCACTCGAAATTTTGGTTTTGCGAATCTATTTCACATCAATTTCCTGTCACAGAACGACATGGCTTACCGTTTTAAGGATGTCACGAAAGGATATCTAGGGCCCTAACTGGCTTATGACAAGGAACGGTGCGAATTAAAGGGTTATTCAATATAGAAAAAAAGTCCATTTTACTACCCTGAATAAAATGGGTGGTTCACTTTACCCCCTACTCTATTTTTCTGCTTCTTTTACCCCGGGTATTTAAACAAAAACTATCACATTTCATGGAAACGTACCCAGAAACTATCACTTTACGATTTTGTGCGGAAAACTACCACTTTTCACCTAATTAGTGGCAACAAAATACCAAGTCGGGGAACCGCCCGCTTCAGCGCGGTTAATCACGTTTCTGCCAGGCCGGGCCCATAGTTCAGGCGCCAGAGTGGCCAACAGGTGCAGCCGCGAAAACCGCTCGCCGCTGGAGCCACTGCCCTTGGCCGCAGGTGCCGCCCGCCGCCCTTCGCCCCTGGAGCCGCCGCCGCTGCCCTTCGCCGCCGGAGCCGCCCGCCCCGCGCCCTTCGCCGTCGGAGCTGCCCCGCCTCCCGCGACACCTCGAGGAGTCACCTGCTCGGTGGGGGTGGAATCCGCAGCCGCTGCTCCTCGCCGCTCCCCGCATGGAGCGCCCAGACGGCGCCGCAGACGCCGACAAGCACAAACGGGTCCATGGCGACCGGGCGGCGGCTTGGAGCCTCCCTGCGGCGTGACCTGCAGGCACGGCGAGCGACCAGGCGGCGGCCTGGGGCCTGCCCGTGGCGGATCTTGGCCGGCAGTGCTCCGGCGGCGCGGCCGCTAACGGTCAATGCTTACATGTGGGCCAACCCTGTCATAATCGAGTTTAAACAAGTCGAATCGGGCACTTTTCATACATGGTAGTTTTTAGTTAAAGATTAGTGAAAAAGTGGTAGTTTTCCGCACAAATTTGTAAAGTGGTAGTTTGTAGACACGGTTCCACGAATTGTGGTAGTTTTTTGTCTCCTTTACCCCCAAAAAAACCCAAACCAAGCAAAACACCCCCTGGCTAGATTTTCTCCACCCGCTGCTGATGTGGCACTAGTCAACGGCGGTTTTGATCTAGGTGGGGCCCCCTTGTCAGGTCTCTCTCTCTCTCCCTCTCTCTCTCTCTCTCTCTCTCTCTCTCTCTCTCTCTCTCTCTAGCTGCCACTGCACCCGCCGGCGAGCAGAGCAGGGCCAGGCGGGGTTGGTAGGAGGCGGTGGCGCGCGGGGTCGAGGCAGTGGTGGCAACCATCAGCGGTGGGTACTCGGGGCGGGCTCGCGCGGTGGCAGATGGCGTGGCCGGCGAGGTCGGCGAGGGGCGGGGCGATCCGCGATAGCGTGGGACGAGGCTCCTATGGCAGGACGCCGGCGTGATGGCGGGGAGAGGGTGGCGGCTCCTGGTGATGCGGTGATGGAAGTGGGGTGTGGGTGACTCGGGCGCGGCAGCGGGATGACGTGGCCGGCCGGGTCGGCGAGAGGCGGCGATGCTGGGACGGGGCGATCCGCGACTGGCGCTGGATGCGGCTCCTCTGGCAGGGCGCCGGCGCGATGACGGGGAGAGGGTGGCGGCTCCTGGGCCCGGATCGGCCCGGGGCGAGCTCCTTCGGTTGGCGGCGAATCCGACCTAGAGAGAGAGAGGCGAGAGAAACCTGACAAGGGGGCCCCACCTAGGTTAAAACCGCCGTTGACTAGTGCCACATCAGCAGCGGGTGGAGAAAAACCAGCCATGGGGTGTTTTGTCCGGTTTGGGTTTGTTTAGGGGTAAAAGAAGCTAAAAAATTGATCATGGAGTAAAGTGAACCACCCACTTTATTCAGGATAGTAAAATGGATTTTTTTTCTTCAATATAATCAAGAATATGCACAAAAATATATGGAAAAAATTATAATGTTTGGCTTCTTAAAAAATTGTGTCTTATATTTTAAAGTCAATGAAATTGAAAGGCCCCTTTGACAACAAAATTAAAAGGGATTTGGCGCATATGGAGTATCAAGTAGCTTGTCATGTGACTGTCATGCATGATGTGCCACTAATCCTTAGCAACTGCCTCAACTCTCAACTGTGCTTGTTATCCACCACAACCTTCTATGCCATCTCTTTAGGACCCTCGGAATCTAGAATATATTATACTTGTGAGGAGAGCTCAAGATGCACTAAGTATAACGAAGAATCGTAGACATGCGAATGCTTTAGCATCCACACAAGTTAAGTCGATGACACAAATTAAGCATGACAGGCCGATGAAAATCATGGATAGTACGTAGGATTGGGAGACATTGAGAGTTGCAAGATGCATTGCCTGTAGATCATATGTTGTACTAACAGAGTGTTGGGAGCTCATGATTGGAAATGAGCCAACGAGGTTCAGTCAGGCTGTGCAGGAAAGCACCCAGTGACCTGGCTCTCCCAACCCAAGAGCTTGCTATCCTAATCATATTCCGCAAAATTAACTGGGTAGGCTAGCTTAAATTTATCATTGAGTAAGATGCATCATAAGTCCTAAACTATAGGAGATGTGTAAGTTTAGTCCTGTAATTTTAAAACTGCAGTTTTAGGTCTTTAAACTATTGAAGGTGGGTCAGTTTAGTTCTATAACTTCAAAACTGTTGTTTTGGGTCCCAAACAAAGTATGTTTGTTCATCAGCAGCACGTACAAGAAGCCTGGGCAGGGTTTCACAACTACTCCTTTCGTCCCATAATGTAAGACGTTTTTTGACACTACACTAGTGTCAGAAAACGTCTTACATTTTGAGATGGAGGGAGAATTTCCTTGGCAAGAAAATGCCTATCAAAATTGAAACAGAACACTCGTACAACACTAATACCAATGAAGGGTTTGTCGGTGGAGCCCGGGCAACTGCCCAAGGTAGCTGGGCGGTCGCTTCACTACTGATTGGGGGCAACCTTCGCCTCCAGCTAGACGTCAACGCTTGATGTTGCTAGATTTTCTTCTAAAGCTGTATAGATTGATGCACCCGGTTGTCCGGCATGGCTAGGTTGTCCACGAAGACCGTCAAGGATCACTGTATGACACCCTCCGCCTGAATCTGCACTCGGGTTGGGTTAGTAGGGCCAATCAAGTATTGCCAGCCGGCGAGTATAGCAGCAGCAGTGTGGCAGTAGCCAAGCCATCTTCCACCTTCTGGTCAAGTAAGCTGTGTGTGAAGGACGGAACTTTCAAAATGGAATCAGTTAGCAGCAGTGTTGCACTAGCTAATGTAATATGATATTCAATACTAGCCTGCTTGTAATTGTGTCCTTGTATACCTTCAAAAGAAAAATGGAGTTGTGTCCTTGTATGGCCTAAGAGCATCTCCAACACACGCGCGACCGCGCACTAAAAAACATTTACAACGCCGAAATAGCATTTTCGCGCGTGGGGGCTGGGTTGCTTTACTAGGCGCTGCAAATTTTAGCGCGCCGTTGCAGCGCAGTAGGCGCTACAAAATCCAGCGCACGTGATCAACCAGCGCTGGGCACATATGAAACAGCACACACCAATTTGACAATAAGATGATCTCAAACATAACAAATATGCAAAATAATGAGTTAGGGCAACATGGCATAGTTCAAAATCACCCAAACCACAACCAAGTTCATGACAAATTAGTTCACACAAACGAATGAAACATCAACAATCATGCCTCATCTTCTTTATCCTCCTCTTCATCCGTTTCTTCCTCCTCTTCTTTCTCGTCTTTCTCATTGGAAACTCGGATGGTGTTGGCACTATCTCCAAAGGCATCATGCGAAGGCATGTGAGGCACACCGAAAGCCATGCGTCCACCCATGTCATCCGGAGGTGCTCCCATGCCTCCCATGTCACCCGGAGGTGCTACCATGCCTCCCATTGAGAGACCCAAAACTCATGCCTCTCATTATAGCTCCGAAGCCACTCATGCCTCCCGCGGGTGGTCCCATGCCACCCATGCCGGACATGGCGCTCATGGCTCCCATGCTTGTTCCCAAGCCTCCCATGGTAGCTCTCATGCCTCACATGGTAGCTCCCATACCTCCCAAGCCTCCCATGGTAGCTCCCAAGCCTCCCATGGTCGTCAACCTTTTTTGGACCAAGAATTCATCAGGGAAAAGGTTGATGAACTCCTTTTGCCTGGCATCGAGGTTAGATGTGTCTGTGAAGATCAAGTACTTCTCCCATTCCAATAATCTAGTTGCTCCTCTATGGCTAATTTCTTCAAATGCCACCTTCCTCTCCTCCGCCGCCACCCTCCTCTCCTCCGCCGCCGACTCTTGGCTCCTTGCCAGCCTCCTATCCTCGTTTGCTTCCTTCCTTTCCTTCACAATAGCATCCATAACATTCTTTATCTCATCATCCACTCCCTTTTTCTTCTTATTTTCTCTTGCTTGTTTATCTCCATTTGGTCTTTTAGGCTTGGAGTAGGCAATCGAGTTTGGTGTTGGGCTCCTCTTGCCGCCATCACTTGATGCCTCCTCCTCATCATCATCATCCAAATCAATAGTTCTCTTGTGTTTCTTGCTCCCCTCTTCGACATCATCATGGGGCTTCCATTTTTCTTCATCCTTCAACACTCCGTAGCAACAGGGCAACCCAAATGCTCTCCTTCTCTTGACCTTGCCTTTCTTGGTCTTCTTCTCTTCTCCGTGAAACAAGTTTTGTGCAATATTGAGCTACAAACAAAAGAAAATTTACTACTTAAAACACAAAAGATGAAGCGTCAACATGGAACATAAAGAAATGTCACTTACCCTATCTCTATCATTAGTGCCACTTGGGCTCAACGTGTCAATCGACTTCATTGCCGCCACCCACTTTTGACAATCTTCGTTGATCGTCGACCACCGGGAGCGAAGAGATCTATCGGTGCGCTCAATACCACTCTTGTTGTGTGTATCAAAGAACTCCTTCATCTGAAACCAATATGTATCTCTAGATTGGTCCCCTCCAACGGTGGCATCCATAGACACGGTCAACCATGTATTGCATAGCAAGACGTCTTCCTAATTGTGTAGTTGCACACCCTTTTTTTGGTGCATCGACGATACCCTCACCATCCTCATCCACTTCATACTAATGATCATCCTCATGCACTTCATTGGTTTGAGACCAATGAGAATTGTTGGAGCCAACACCCATAGTTGACATGTATGTGTCATCATTGAAACTACAAAGTATGATAAAGAAAAACTAATCAAGCTATCCATATGTATACAGCAAAAAGAAAAGAGGGAAAAAACCATACCTTGTAGGCATTTCATCAAACACCTTGTGCGCATCGGCCGCCGGCGCAACAAATTATGAGCTTTCCGGCGCTTCGGGCAGCGGACGCGCGGCCGGATGTGATGCAAGTTTCTTCTTCATGCTTCTAGGAGTGTCGTCCCCTTTCTTCTTCTTTTCGGTCGCCGCCGCCGCCGCATTCGGTCGCTTGGAGACAGAACCCCGTGGCTTCACGGCGGGCGGCGACGCCATTTCGCCACCATGCGAGGTGGTTCGGGGCGCCATGAAAAGGCCGCGCGCAAGACCGGTGCTTGGAGGAGGAGGGGCGCCGGCGGCGAAGCCGAAGCTCAAGCCCGCACTAGGGTTTGCGGCGGCGACAACGGCGGGGGCGGGGTTGCGAGTATAGGGAGGGTTTGGGGGGATGTCGGTGCGGGCTTCCATCTGTGCAATTTCATCGGCGACGGCGCCGGGCGTGGCGGGGCGGACGAAGAGGAAGAGGGTGGTAGTTGGTCTCGCGCGCAAATATTCGTTGTCCAGCGCGCGATAGCTGGCACACCAAATACACAGCGCGCTGAACCAACTTTACCCCGCGCGTGATTTTTGCGCGGCTGCTGGAGCGCTAGTTTCAGTCCCGCGCGCGTTAGAAAGTGTTTTTCTTTTCAGCGCGCGGCTAAATTGGCGCGTGTGTTGGAGATGCTCTAATGTGTTGATTTGTTGAACTGAACTGTCACAACTTGATGTCTAAGTAAATTCTCATTCTAAATTTCTCACAACTCCGTCGTAGTCTAGGTGGTTAGGATACTCGGCTCTCACCCGAGAGACCCGGGTTCAAGTCCCGGCGACGGAACAAGTTTTTTCTTTTTTAGCTGCTGTTCCACTGCTTACTGGGCCCCACTTTTACACAGGCGAGATCAGAACGAAACCCGCAAAATCGGCATTCCATGAAACATTCCTACATAAACTTCATTCAGTTGCAGCATCAACATCATTTGCACCATTTCATTCCAAAGAACAAAAAGAAACCCACCGCGCGCGCCAGACACACATCAATAACATCACATGACAGCTTCAATTTAGGATACAATTGCATCAGCTTTATTTTTATTTTGTAGCATCATCAAGGCAATACCAAAAACTGGTTTCATCCAAACGAACAAATGAAAGAAACCCGCGAAAAAGGTCTCGCCCGACATATCTATAACCGCATCGCTTGTTTGACAACCTAAGTTTGTTATCTTGTATCACGTCACATGACATTTCAATATACCAGCCATATTCCCAGGAACCAAAATGCCATGTTTCTCTGTACCCTCGAAAATGCCTAACCGATTGGATCCTGTGAGGAGCCACCCATTGCATGAAGCTCGCTCTGGGGACGAGGATGGCGGAGAAAGCCGCGCGGAACCTACTTTTGGCCGCCTGAAATCAGGCCAGTTTGTCTCTCCATGGAATTCCCTCCCATGTGAGAACCAGTTTGTCTCGGCGAGATCTCGTTCACTCGGGAAGCGTAAGGCGGTCAAAGAGAACCAGGAAGCTCTGCTCGGGCACGCTGTACAGGAAACCGAGCTCTGCGCCACCAATGTGTGGGATTGCACTCTGCAAAAGGAATCCATGTGAGACGTCAACGGCAATGTCGCTAAAGAGTTCATGGCAAAATCATCAATGTGGGTGGATAACTTTATGACCCATTTGGAATACAAACTTCTGTCAGTTCAGAGATGAGCCCAAAGGTTTACAGCACAACTCTTAGATCAGATAACTGATATTCTCCGAGCTTATATTCTGCAAGCTCGGTTGCTAATCAGATAATTCAATACTCTAAAAGTTTCCAAAACTGGCACATTCTACACACAAACTTATACATCATGGCACTGCTTAATTATTTACGGAGTATTTCAGTAGCAGCGCTGCTGTGGGTGCAAAAGCAACAGTGTCGGATATTTTATTTTACCTTGCCATTGAGCACCAACAGCTCACCATCCACCCACCGCGGGTTTTTGAATCCAGGTTGCGCTATTCTCCCCTGACCTTTATAACTGGCAGTCTGAAAGAATTTAATAGATTTAGATTGAAAAATATATACAACAGATGCAACACGTATGCTGAGGAGCACTATGCTAATGTTCTTGGGCGTATATGAAATTTAAAGCTAAAGCAGATGAGTTTTGTTTGTCTGAATACAAACTGAATCAGCACAGAATACATGTCACATAGGCAAACATCCGAAACAGACGCATTATTTGTAATTAGGATAGTAAACAGGAATTACCACACCAAATTCTTCTGGGTATGCACCACGATTCTCAAGACGACTGCCCTTCGCAACCTTAGCACGGAACGTTACCTGAACCAAAATTTAAAAAGTTAAAACACAATGCCAGCTTGGTTTTGTAGAAGCATAAATAAAATATTTATGAAAGTATAAACCAAATGAAGAGCTGCAAACCTGTCCAGCAGGGACACTTAGATCACCAGTCAACTTAACCGCTTCGACATACTCGAAAAACTCCACGTCATCAGTACTATTCCAATGGCCAAACTTTCGACGGAGCTGTACAACTTCGGGGCCATATGGACTAAACGCTCCTACATAGAGACCTAAATGTACGCAAGGAATCCACCTGTCAGACTACAAAAGCAGCAAGCCATCAACTAAACTGAGCAAACTTTACCATTGAATGGATCTGAGCCATTAGAGTCCGTAACGATCCGATTGAAAATGGTATTCTCAGTCAGCTTGACTCGGGCCTTGCTCAGTGTAAGCTTTAAAAGCTCCTGGACTTCTTTATTTATCTGCAGCGAGGCCACCATTTATCAGTTAGCTTGATTACATGAATAGGAATATGGTCTACAGGACTGGTGGCAATGGAAAGTTATCACCATACATGGACCAAACTAGTCAAAGTTGGGATAGAATGGATCAAACTGCACATTTTTCTAAGTCACCACACCAAATATAATCTCTGATAGTACCACCATACATGGATCAAACAAGTCAAAATTAGGAGAGAAAGGATCAAACTGTACAGTATTCTGAGTATGGACTCATTATCACAGCAAATAACCTCTGATAGCACCCCCGAACTATCGAAGAAGGAAAAATGTTGAGCACCAAATGGTACAACCAGAATTAACTAGTCTTTTTTTTCTTTTCCAAAACTGTCAAAATCCAAAGACCGCCAAAGTTTGCGGAGCCAGTGTCCAACAAATAGCTGGGCTTCCAAAAGTTTACCAGACTGACAAAGCTTCCCACCTGACCTTCTCAAGGGAAAAGCCCACTAATTTGCTTACACTAAAGCAGGAGGTATACACGATACTGAAAGCGGGAGATATAAACCATATCAAAGACTCTGTAGATGCTAAATAAGCACATCAAGTAAACAGAAAGTACAGACAAACAAGTACAGAATGACGGAAGTGCCCTTAATGCTTAAAAGCTTTTGTGTAGAAGGAATTATGAGATTTCACACAACTGGCAACATGTTAACTCAGTTCACTCTCTAAGCCACATACATGTACAGCTAAACTGCCACTCTTAGTCTTACCTTGGAGGAACTCTTGGTGGTACCCCATAACGCCTTTGCAACATCAGAGGGCATGAGCTCTGATGCTAATTTAGCAGCCATATCCGCGACTTTCTGTTTCGCAGCCTTTGTTTCACTCAGATCCCGATCAGAACCTTTTCCAGGAATGTAGAGTTCAAAGGAGTCCCTTTCCAGGTTATTTATTTCAGCGGGAACTCGAACATAAGATTTTGCTCCAGCCTCCTCTTTATTATGAACTACTCCGCTGATGAAAAGCTTTACTTCCGGCCCCTTGCTCTCGTCGTTCGAGTCTGAATCTCCATCAGAGACATCTTCCTCCTGGAATTCCTCGGTGCTAGGCTCTTCCAACGAACTCTCCGATGTGCTCTTCACATCATCTTGCACCAACTCTTCCGACGAATCCGCAACTAACTCAGCTTCCTCGGGCACCTCCACATTTATGACCTGAACTTTGAACTCGGGAATCCGGGACTTGAAAAAATTGAGAACACTTTTCAGCCCTTCGACGCCGCTTTCCTTGGTTCTTCCAGTATCCTGCGCTTTCTCCTCGACATCTTCATTTCCTTTTAATGTAGTATCTGTGTTTGCTTCCTTTGCAATGCCTTCGGATAAAGCACTGCTCTCCGGTGAACTCTCAATCTCTGCCTTAACTGGATCTTCTGTGGGTGTTGATGACACGGATGACGACGTAGTTGAAGCTCCTTTTGTGGGTCGCAGGTGTACCACCTGTCTAATTTTTTTGTAAATACAAATATCACATCTGGGCATAACAGAGATTGTTTATCTTAAACTGCCTAAAGATATATCAGTGCACCTTCATTGTATACGTCTCATCTTCGTCCCTGACGAGGAATATCTCAAATAATGGGCTCCCTGAAGATGCAGTGACCAATTGCCTAAAAGAAGGAAATACTCTTGGTTAGCAATATGCAGAGATTTGCTTGGTTGTGAGGTGATGAGTTACAAAATAACGAGAAGCGGACCTTGGGCTGTAGCTCTTGGCGACGTATCTCCCGACACCAGGGGTTATCCGCACAATCCTCCCAATCGAGTCATCGGTGTCCTTCGCATATCCCACCCACCAACCTACCTGCAAATGCAATTGGTTAGAATCGAACCAAAACCAAGCGTGCTGCAATTATGGCTAACTTTGAACAGCAGAGAAATTATCACAAGCAGAGGAATTATCACAGGCAGGAGCGAGCGATAAGGGGGCTCACCAAGCTGGTTCCGGCGAGCTTGGTCAGCCTGGAGGCGTCCTGGTAGCGCTGCTCCTCGATGGCGCTCTGCGAGGATGGATCACAACAACAGGTGAGGTGAGGGGAACAAACCCTAGGTAGGTAGCAGAAGATGGTGCGAATCCGGAGCCGGCGAGGGCGAGACGGGCGAATCGAGGAGACCTTGAGCTCGGCCATGACGCGGGAGACGGCGTCGTCGGCGGTGGCGTCGAGGAGGGCGCGCTTGAGGGCGGCGGCCTCGGCGAAGTCCTCGCCCTCCACGGCCTCCTCCAGCTGGAAGCGCAGCACGGAGGCGTAGCTCTCCGCCTGGTCCACCTCCGCGAAGTGCCGGCTCCAGCGGGTCCAGTCCCACGCCGACGGAGACGACGCCGCCGACGCAGCCGACGCCGTGGGGGAGGAGGAGGAGGCCGCGGTGCAGCGGCATGCCGTGGAGGAGGAGGCGCGGCGGGCAGGCACGTGCGCGGCGGAGGGGGGCGGGGGCGGGCAGCGGCGCGAGACGGGGAGCGGCGGGCGCGCGGCCGCCGGCGTGGCGCACGCGGCGGGGGGCATGGGG
>NC_057801.1:1758788-1781996 GCF_018294505.1 Triticum aestivum
CGACAAGATCGTACAAACCCACCATTTCGGATAATTATTTATTGAAAGCACTGCTTCCCCCACCTCGTCCCCAAGTCGTCGCTGCTTCCTATGAATTCTTCCGCCTCACCCACAACTAAGCATAACTCTTGTCATTCCTCAAGTTAACCATATGCGTCCATGTTGCTATTGTGTCTTCTCCCAATGCGGCTAAGGTGGCGATGATCATTGCATCATTCCACAACAACGACTACACATAGTTGTCTCGCATTACCAAAGCCCACCAGCTGCGGTGACGTTCGCGCTGCATCAAGGCCTAGTGGAGGGAGTGTTCCGCACAAAAAAGGAGTGTTGTGCAAAAAATGCGAACGCGAAGCCGACAACACGCAGGAACCACCGCCCAGAAGAGAGATGAGTCCACTATCGTGGTGAGTCTCAAAGCGAATCCATTAGCAGCACGGATGCGCCTATGAGGCCATTGAAGCTCATACTGCCTTGTTAGCAACCATGATCAGGAGGTGTGCACACATTGAGGGGAGGCCCACACCAGAGGATGCGTGCAGCGAGGCAGACCGCCAAAGGGAATTCCAGTGTGGTGGCGTGGAGCAGTGGAACCCAAGGCAGTCATGCATGGTGCTGCGTTAGGGAGGCATCAAAGGACGACGGCTTGATAACAGGGAGGAGAGTATGGAGGGGCAGATAGGTAGAGAGGAGGCGACCAAGGAAAACTCCAACGGGGGTCACCAAAACGGACATCCTCAAACGTCCGCGGGGAAAACGTCCAAACGTGTCCACCTCCCCTAACTTCGGGACTCCCTCAACTCATCAGCATGGGTTTTTTGTTGCCAACTCAGACTAACGAACGGGCCCTACTGGTCATAACGAGTGTTGATGCGTGATTAGTGTGCCGTAAGTGCTTTCTAGAAAATCATTAGGGCTTCTTCGGTTTGATGGATTTTATAAAACATAGGGATAGAAAAGAAAAAGAATATGTGCACACCTCCTGATCATGGTTGCTAACAAGGCAGTATGAGCTTCATGGTCCTCTTGATTATTGAGTAGTACAGTATTTAGACACCTATTCCCTCCGTCCACCACTAAGTGTACATTTGGCATTCAGATTTTGTCCATAAAAAATGTACTTACATCTTTCCAATGCACTTTATAAAGTAGGAAAAATGCCCGTCTCTCGTCACATGGCAATCAAGACCAATAGCATTCAACACACGGTCTCCTCACTTTGTACATGTGCTTATCTTATTGCGGTGGGTTAATTAAAAAGAAGACAGATAATGGTTTGCACCTTTTCATTCTATTTTTTTTTTACTTCACTTGATAATCTCTTGTAAAATTCTCTATATGTACACTCACTCGTGGGTGCTGAGGGGATTTTCCTGCGAATTGGGTATGGTGGTTTTTTATCCCCTCAGATGAATCATACGAGGGTGTGTGGCTCCCCGGGCCGGCAGTACAACAGAGCCCACATATTTAGACGAGACAAACACTTTGGCTCATTCATTATCTTGTGTTCCTCAAGATGATAAGATGCAGTAATGTGTTTTGTACTCGAGCTTGGTGTCTTTATTTGTCGACAGTTCGCCGCCATGCATATTACAAGCCTTGAAATATCGACAGTTGGGAAGGCCCTTCTCTCACGACCGTGCCCCGGCCCTTTCTCTCCCTCCCCGCCGCAGTCGTTGGCGCTCGTCTCCGGGTCTGGCCCGGGCGATGCTAGCGGCGGTGGCCCCTGGCCATTCCCCTATCGGTGGTATTCCGGTGCTGGGCGGCACGGCTCCAGGGGGTGTCCCTAGGCGGCGGCGGGGTGCCATGGCAGCGCCCGGGAGATCTGCTGGGCGGCGGTGAGGACTGGCGGCGCCCGCTCGGCCCAGATCTTGGCCCTTTAGGCCCCATCTGGGTCGGCGCGGGCTGGCGGCAGGGTGCGGCGTCGGCGTGGCTACCGGGAGGCAGAGGAGGTGTGTCGGGCTGGTGGGGTGCTGGCGGCGCTGGCGCTGCCCTGCTGCCACGTCCGGACGACGACCGCGACGATGCCAGAGGCGGTGGAGGCGGTTCCCTCCGGCGCGGCTCCGGTGCTGCTGCTCCTGACGCCTGGCGCTTCTCTCTTCGTCCTCTTGGCCTCGTCGTGGTGTTCTCAGTGAGGCGGTGTGGGTGGCGTCAAGACCGTGGCTGGTTGGCTCCGGCCCGGATGGGCAGTGGGGAGTGCGGGAGAAATCCTTGCCGGTTCTTCCGGCCCCGACGCGGTGTCGCCTGCGGGTGCTGTCATTCCTTCCCGAAGGATGTCGGTGGTATCCATCCCCTGCTCCCCTCCGCGTGCCGGGGGGAACCCCTAGGACATGTCCGGACAGCAGGGTCGTCGGCGTCGCGTTTCTTCTTGGACGTGTTGCTTGATACGCGGCGGACAGGAGCCTTGGACTGTCGTGGGTCGAATCCGGAGGGCGCAGCGGTGGCGGGCCATCCACGCTTTGTCGAGCTGCCGATGTCGGCATTTGTTTCTTCTTTTTTCTTTCTTTTTTTTAGGCTTGCTGTGCTGCTCGCCCCAGCTATTGCGATGTTACCTGTGTTGGTTGTTTTGGTAACATCGGCAGTTCACGAATCTTTATTTTTTTTCCCTAAAGCACAGTATAGATAGACTTAACTACTTGCTCATCCCGAGTGGGTCATGCCTGTTGGTTTCAATCGGGCGAGATGATGAACCTCTGCTGAAAGAAATAGAATGTTGTCGTTGCTTTTGCCTGACTGTCCATTCTTCTATGGCAGGCAGATGTCATTGTTGATGTTAGAGGCCAAAGATAACTTCATCACACTCACTCACACATCAAGGTTCAGACTTGTTTCATTCCTCTATGCTCATTCTGCTCTATGACGACATCTCCGATCATGTGATCCATGTTGTTAATTTTAGCCGTCCATGCTCATAAGACTGATAGGAGTTAGTCCATATGCTCCCCTTCCCCCTCCCCCACCACCTCACCTTCCTCCTCAACTACCACTTCATTTTTCTTCTTCTCTTGTCTCTCTGTCTACACAAACAGACACCAACACAAGAGTTTGCAAGAGGCCATCCATCATCATATTAGTTGACTGCATACATCCCATTCCCAAGCTAGCTAGCCAGACAAAACAAGAGAGATAGCTTGCTAGCATGTTCATGGCGCAGGAAGAGGCCGGACTGGCCCTGGGCCTCTCCCTCGGCCTCGGCGCCGGGCACCACCACCACCACCTGCTTCAGCAGAAAGAAGCGGCGCCTCTGGAGCCGTGCCTGTCCCTGAGCCTGGCCGGCGCCGGCGCGGTGAAGAGAGAGGAGGAGGAGGATGAGGAGAGGGCCCTGATCTACTGCTCGTCGGCGGCGGACGACCACATCGAGGGGTACAACAGCAGCAGCGGCGGCAGCCGGAAGAAGCTGAGGCTCACCAAGGAGCAGACGGCGCTCCTGGAGGGTCACTTCAAGGAGCAGAGCACCCTCAGCCATGCAAGTGCTCGATCGATCCTCCTATGATCTTTTTTTCATGTTTTTTTTTTTGCATGATTGATATGGGTTTACATCTGGTTGTTTGGCCTTTCTGATTGATATGGATCGATCCTCCTATGATCTTTCTGATTTGGCCTTTTTGATTGATTGATGTAATCTGAGCAGAAGCAGAAGGCGTCTTTGGCAAGGCAGCTCAGCCTCAGGCCAAGGCAGGTTGAGGTTTGGTTCCAGAACAGAAGAGCCAGGTTAGATACATAGTAATTGCATCAACCAATTTTCCGGTTAAATACAAGACAGTTTGGCGGTTCAATTTAAACCGTCAAAACGTCTTATATTTAGAAACGGAGGTAGTAGTAGTAGTAGTAGTATTCATGAATGTGGATTCATGATGGTTAATTATCCGTGAATTAAACTGGTTGCAGGACCAAGCTGAAGCAAACCGAGGTGGACTGCGAGCTGCTCAAGCGCTGCTGCGAGACGCTCACGGAGGAGAACCGCCGCCTCCACCGCGAGCTCCAGCACCTCCGCGCCCTGCACCACCACCAACACCACCACCACCACCCAGCCGCTGCTTTCTTCATCCCGTCCGCCGCCACGGTGGCCTCCGTTTGCCCTTCCTGCCCCGGTGCACCGCCTGCCCACGCCGCCGATCGCCCCGCCACCAAACGCAGCTTCTTTGCCACCAAATCTGCAGCCTGCTAGCTATAACTCCACGCACACATAATACACACCCATAATTTGAGCTAATCATCATTGGCTCATCACCACATCGATTAACTACTGTATATAGATATTAATTTCATCCCATCCCATCCACTTCATCTGGTTAGCTTCGTTTTTTTTCCAAGTTAATCAAAGGAGGATGGATGGAGTAGCGTGCATTTTCTTTTACATTTCTTTAGAAAATGGAAGCTCTTTTATCCCGGGCCTCTCCACCAAAGATGCATACACATGCATGCATTTAGGAAAATGGTTTAATTAATTATGGTGTATAAGTTGTTGGTGTGTTGTGTAGATAGCAAACCTAGGTTTGGTTATTTCTGATCGTCACTGGTGAATTTTATTACCAGGAGACAATCATGATGTCGATGACGTGACACGGTGTCACCTTATACATCCTGGTTTGTTCGGATGTATAATAGATTGTATGCATTCTTAATCATCATATGGTGTAATATCAATTTTTTTCTGATGATGTACATGTATGTATTGACTTATTTAAGAAATGATAATTTATGCGTGCTCGAGACATGAACTGCATTTTTATTTGTACCTAGGAGTTGTGGTTGAAGTTATCTCTTATCTTTATCGTTCCAGTTCTTATTAGATGTCTCGGAGATGGCGAAATTATATCATCTATCTGTTGTTTCATAACTGAAACAATGATCAAAGTGAATGACAAGGATTCAACTAACTGAAGTTTGATTTCGACCGTAAATTTGGGATGTATAATAGATGTTTGTATTCTTATTCATGATGTGGTGTAATATCAATTTTTTTCTGATGACATACATGTATGTATCAACTTATTTAAGAAATCATTATATACGCGTGCTCAAGACTACATTCTCTTTGTACCGTAAGGTGTGGTTGAAGTTATATCTTCTCTGTGTCGTCCAGTTCTTATCAGATGTCTCGGAAAGAGCGAGATTATATCTTCTATTTGTTGTTTCATAACCGAAACAACAATGATCGAATTTGACGGAAAGGATTCAACTAAGCGGAATTTGATTTCGACCGTAAACTATAGGTTAGGTCTGGTAATATTATCCAGTGTTCTTTTAGATGTTAATCAGTGCTTCTTGAGACGACACAAATGATGTGATGGAGGAAATCAAGATGAGACATGAACTAGGCGTGACATGGTGCCAAAGAGGGAGGTTGGGTGGTGGGTGGTTTGTGAGGCATGGGTTGTATGCAGCCTGGCCAGCTAGGGGACACACGCACACAATCAACCAAGCAAGCAATGATCTTTCTGTTGGACACAATCACACCATTCCGATTGCTGCCTCCCTATCTTTTGGCAGGCATTTCCTCATGACCCCGTCGCCCACGGCAGGCATGTGACCTCTGTGTATGGCTAGCATGGCATCCGTATCATGATAAAAGTAGTCATCCTGATTTTGCGCTTTGCAGTCTTTAGCCGCATGCATATAATTCACCAGAAGATCTATGTGAGTTTAGATTAACATTGGTAAAAAGCAATAACTTTGGCAAATTTCAGCGAACAATAAAGTTATCTTGCTCCTTTTTGTCCTCATTTTATACTACCTCCGTCTGGGTTTATCGGTCCTCATTGTATTTCGTGCCAAATTTTGACCATAGATTAAACTAACAAAATGTTCACGCATGTTACCAAACATTATATTTTTGAAAACTATGTTCAAATATGAATCCAATGAGATAATTTTTCTTGACATGCATTAACATTTGGTTAGTTAAATCTTTAGTCAAAAATTGACACAAACTACAAAGGGGACCTATAAACCAGGACGGAGGTAGTATATGTGTTGCGGTTTATGTTTATTTGCTCGGGGTGTAAAACTAATTCGATTTTATAAATGGTATAGATAAACATCCACATGTTGTCCCTTTGTTGCCAGCCTGGATGCTCTTCCCCATGATCGACGGCCTCACATCGACAACGATCCCTCTTGGCAGGCTCATCCTTGATTCTTCAGCTTCATGATGCAAACCGATAACGCGGTCTCCAGCTCTTGTAGACCTCTTCGAGGAAAGAGCTAGCGCCGTCTATGGCGGACGCAAAGAGGAACCCGGTCGCAATGTGGATTTGGAACGCAAGCCTACGCAGTGGTGGCAACTGCAACCAAATGCCTCCTGGCCGTGAATTGCGTGCCCTAGCTACTATTAGTTCCATTTGATTTACAACACTCTGACCTAGCTGCTACATGCTCTAGAGTTTGGATGGCGTCGTCCAGATACTGCCTTGGCAGATAGAGGGAATTAACATGCCAATCATTACAGAAATATAATTGGATAGCCCATGTAAAGATAGCGACATCTAGCTGACTAATTTTGAAATATTAAAAAAAGGCATTAGTACCTTCTCAATAGACTTCCAGATTTTGAAGAACACAGAAGGCACATGCTTCTTGTGGTAGTGCGCCTGAGAGAGGGAGGAACAAAATATTAGTTAATTAGGGCTCAAGCTAGCATTAAGAATGATATTACTATATAAATAGGTCATTTTGGAGATTATTATGTCATTTTCGAGGAAAATAAGCTAAGTTTAGATCATTTTGGAGCTAATTAAGAAAGATTATTATGCCATTTAATTATGTCATTATTGAGCTATCGAAGGTAGTTATGCCATTTTTTTAACTAACTAAAGCATATTAAGTCATTCTATAGAGCTATGTAAAGGTTATTATGTCATATTAGAGCTAAATATGTCATTATTGAGCTACCCAAGGTAGTTATGCTATTTTTTAGCTAACTAAAGCATATTAAGCCATTATTGAGCTATCGAAGGTAGTTATGGCATGGCCCATATGGCCCCGTACAAGAAGGCCAAGGCATTCACGGAGTCTGACCTAGATCATCCAGAGAACTTCACCAACATCTCCTCCCACCACAAGCTTGTGAAGTACAGAGACGAGGGGAAGACGAGGAAAGGGGAGGACTTTAACCCCGAGCCAGGATCCTTTTGATACCGAGCTGGTGATGATATCTGGTGGCGGGAGGTCCCATGGCGCTCAAGCCATTGGTGATGGACTACTACATTGTCCTAAGACTCTCCCGCAGATCAGGAAGCGCCTGAGTAGCTCTGATCCTGAGATAACGCCTCGTGCACGGCCCGCGGAGCTCGCCGTGGCGGTTAGTTATACGGACTCTCTGGCCTTTCCTCCATTACATTGTATGTGCGTCCGTCGATGATTACAATGCTAACAATGAGTGTTTGCAGGCAGCGGTTGAGAAAGAGAGATTGAAGACCCAGGCGCTTTTGGAGGAGGCAAAAAGGAGGCGACGAAGAGGGAGAGGGAGAGGGAGGAGAGGACGACTAAGCTATTGGAGGAGGAGAGGAACCGGAACGATGCGTCTCACCGGGCCCTGTACGAGCTCATCGTGGTATGTTTCTTGTGCATATTAGCCCAATCATGCACGTAATGTTCGTATTACTAACTAATATGACTGACTCGTGAGAACCAAATGTGCAGACCATGTGCGAGAAAAGCGGTCAGGCCACTCCGCCGATGCCCTAGATTGCTCCAGCGGGCACGGTGAGTTTGATTTGAATGGTCCTTAGTTACTACTATTCACATTGCAGTTTGCATCATGCTAACGAGACATTATTGGAAATCATCTTTGGTTCAGCATGGCTCCCGACAAGCATCGACCAATCCTTCCGCGTCTGCCAATGCCGGAACCCCGACCGGTCCTTCACCGCCGTCTGCCAACAATGGCGCAGCCTCGACCATTCCTACACCTCCGTGATAATGGTATTTTTCTTCTTATTTAGCATGCTTAGTCCATTTATGACATAATTTAGCTTATCTTCTTCTTCTTTTCCTCCTCTTGTTTTTATTCGTAAATGGCATCATAACCTTGCTAATCTCATAAATGTCATATACTTAGCTTGTTGTCCTCTAAAATGACACAATAAGCTTAGTTAGGCCAAAAATGGCATAATTTGCTACGTTAGCTCAAAATGGCATTTTTCTTATTATTTAGACTATTTAGTCCATTTATGACATAATTTAGCCTATTTAGTCCACAAATGAAATAATAAGATGAAGAAAATCAAGGAAGAGGAATGAAAGAAGGAATATGAATAAAAGAAGAAGAAGAAGTTCATTTATGACATCATAACCTTGCTAACCTCATAAATGTCATATACTTAGCTTGTTGTCCTCTAAAATGACACAATAAGCTTAGTTAGGTCAAAAATGGCATAATTTGCTACGTTAGCTCAAAAATGGCATTTTTATTCTTATTTAGCCTATTTAGTCCATTTATGACATAATTTAGCCTATTTAGTCCACAAATGACATAATAAGATGAAGAAAATCAAGGAAGAGGAAGGAAAAAAGGAATAGGAAGAAAAGAAGAAGAAGAAGTTCTTCTTCTTCTTCTTCTCCTTCTTCTAGTCTTCTTCTCCTTCTTCTAGTCTTCTTCTCCTTCTTCTCCTTCTTCTTCTTCTTCTTCTTCTTCTAGTTTTCTTCCTCTTCTTCTAACTTTCTCATTTCCCATTTTGCAGATTTAATTCACTATATGGAAGCTTGCATGGATGGAGTGCTTGTTTCTCTGTGTTGGATGCATGGAACAATGTTATATGGATGCATGGAACAATGCGATGGAGTGCTTGTTTCTTTGTGGAACTTGTTATATGGATGCATGGAACAATGTGTTGGATGAATATTGTGATAGTAGTGTAAGATGTATGGATGATACTATGTTTCTTATGTATGTATATATGTTGTCATGGATGGAGCTATATATGTGTTGCATAGATCATATGTCTGCTGTGCCTGTGAAAATATATATGTATATCTGTGTGTGAATTCTAGTGAAATTAAATGGATATACATGTAAACATGGGATATATAGCCTCTTTGCCGTCTGCTAGTGGACGACAAAGCTCTTTGCCGTCCTCTAGCAGACGGCAAAGAGTACACGTGGCAGCTTCCTATAGAAACTGGGAACACTGGCTGCCTATTTGGCCAGCTATGCCGTCCGCTGGCGGACGGCAAAGACCTTTGAATCTTTGCCGTCAGCTGGCAGATGGCATAGCTGGCCATGTGGCAGCTTTCCAGTGCTGGCCTAACTGTGCTCTTTGTTGTCCGCTGGCTGACGGCAAAGCTTTTTGAATCATTGTCGTCCGCTGGCGGACAACAAAGAGCGTCATTAACACCCTAACGGCTCTGACGCCACCCCACTGCCGTCCGTAGTCTTTGTCGTCTGCTGGCCTCAGGCGGTGGACGGCACAATCGGTTGCCGTCAGTTTCGCGAAAGTGGATGGCATAGAAGGCCTTTGCTGGCACGTGTTCAGACGGACAGTTTGCCGTCGGCTGGCGGACGGCAAAGATGTTTGCCGTCCGGGATCTATGCCTTTGCCGTCCGCCATGGCGGACGGCAAAGAAGCTGATTCTAGCAGTGAATGAACCCAATGCCATAGCATCCAGCTTTTTTCATTTCATTTCATCCTGCATAATACCACAGAAAAGAATATAGTAAGAATAATTACATGTAATGATTGATACATCTCCAATGTATCTATAATTTTTTATTGTTCCATGCTGTTATATTATTATTCTTGGATGTTTTACAATCATTTTATAGTAATTTTATACCTTTTTTCCTACTAACCTATTGACATAGTGCCAAGTGCCAGTTGCTGTTTTCTGCATGTTTTTTACATCGCAGGAAATCAATATCAGACGGAGTCCAAATGCCATGAAGCTTTACGATGATTTTTTATGGACCAAAAGGAAGAATTTGGGCCCTGGTTGCACCTGGAGGAGTCCCGAGGAGGGGATAACCCACCAGGGCACGCCAGGAGGCCCAAGCGCGCCCTGGTGGGTTGTGCCCACCTCGGGTGCCCCCCAGACCGCCTCTTTGCTCTATAAATACCCCCAATATTCCAGAAACCCTAGGGTAGTCGACGAATTATTCATCCAGCCTCCGCAGAGTCCAGAACCACCAGATCCAATCTAGACACCATCACGGAGGGGTTCACCACTTTCATTGGTGCCTCTCTGATGATGCGTGAGTAGTTCTTTGTAGACCTTCATGTCCGTAGTTAGTAGCTAGATGGCTTCCTCTCTCTCTCTCTCTCTTGATTATCAATACAATGGTCTCTTAGAGATCCATATGATGTAAGTCTTTTGGCGGTGTGTTTGTTGGGATCGATGAACTTTGAGTTTATGATCAGATCTATGATTTTATCCATGAAAGTTATTTGAGTCTTATTTGATCTCTTATATGCATGATTGCTTATAGCCTCATATTTCTTCTCTGATATTTGGGTTTTGTTTGGCCAACTTGATCTATTTATCTTGCAATAGGAAGGGGTGCTTTGTAGTGGGTTCGATCTTACATTGCTTGATCCCGGTGACAGAAAGGGAGCCGACACGTATGTATCGTTGCTACTAAGGATACCAAGACGAGATCTATATCTGCCGCAATAGATAAATGGATCTCGTCTACATCATGTCATCGTTCATATCGCATTACTCCGTTTTCTCATGAACTTAATACACTAGATGCATGCTGGATAGCGGTCAATGTGTGGAGCAATAGTAGTAGATGCAGGCAGGAGTCGGTCTACTAATATTGGACGTGATGCCTATATAATGATCATTGCCTGGATATCGTCATGATTATTTGAAGTTCTATCAATTGCCCAACAGTAATTGTTTTCCCACCGTTTGCTATCTTTCTCGAGAGAAGCCACTAGTGAAACCTACGGCCCCCGGGGGTCTTTTCATCATATTTGCCTTGCGATCTACTTTTTCCTTGCATTTATTTTCAGATCTATTAACCAAAAATACAAAAATACCTTGCTGCAATTTATTCTTATTTATTTTATTTGGCGTTCGATCTATCAATCTACTACAAATTTACTTCACGTCCTTTGCCTATCTTGAGGCGCCGTACCCCGAAAGGGATTGACAACCCCGTTAACACGTCGGGTTGCGAGGTGTTGTTATTTGTGTGTAGGGGTTGTTACGTTGTGTTGTTTGGTTCTCCTACTGGTTCGATAACCTTGGTTTCATATCTGAGGGAAATACCTACTGCCGCTGTGATGCATGATCCCTTCCTCTTTGGGGAAATACCGACGTGGCTTCAAGCGACATCAATGATCAACGAGCACTACAGCTAGCTAGCTTGAGACTTAAATTACAGAAAGAAATCACTTACAGACAATAGCAACTGATGATAGATTTGTCGAGTGCGTCTTGATTGAATAACTAAAATAGTTATGTAAACTCAACACACAAAGCTGTCTCATTGAAGTAATGCTCTGCCTTGACTTTCACCATGAGGGACTCTCGATTGGTAGTCTTGGCAATTTTCATGTACCATTCATGCAATTCATACATTCTCATTGAGAGCTTCTTGACCTCCTCAGGCTTGACCAAAGGTTCGTAGTGGGAAAATTTCCATTTTATGCCCTCCTCTCTGAATGTATCCATGGGCTCGATCTCTAGGAGTTGATAAACAGTGATACCGAGCTCTGCAGCCTGCCTTCTATGCTCGTTGGTTTTTACTAGATGATCAGCGCCGGTACTCGCATGTGTTGGTACAATGAGCGGGGGGATCGATTTCACCGTGATGACCCAAAAGTATAGGGAATCTATCGTAGTCCTTTCGATAAGTAAGAGTATCAAACCCAATAAGGAGCAGAAGGAAATGACAAGCGGTTTTCCGTAAGGTATTCTCTGAAAACACTGAAATTATCGGTAACAGATAGTTTTGTGATAAGGTAATTTGTAACGGGTAACAAGTAACAAAAGTAACTAAGGTGCAGCAAGGTGGCCTAATCCTTTTTGTAGCAAAGGACAAGCCTGGACAAACTCTTATATAAAGCAAAGCGCTCCCGAGGACACATGGGAATTATCGTCAAGCTAGTTTTCATCATGCTCATATGATTCGCGTTTGGTACTTTGATAATTTGATATATGGGTGGACCGGTGCTTGGGTACTGCCCTTCCTTGGACAAGCATCCAACTTATGATTAACCCCTCTCGCAAGCATCCGCAACTATGAAAGAAGAATTAAGGTAAACCTAACCATAGCATGAAATGTATGGATCCAAATCAGCCCCTTACGAAGCAACGCATAAACTAGGGTTTAAGCTTCTGTCACTCTAGCAACCCATCATCTACTTATTACTTCCAAATGCCTACCCCTAGACCCAAACAATGGTGACGTGTCATATAGTCGATGTTCACATAACACCACTAGAGGAGAGACAACATACATCTCATCAAAATATCGAACGAATACCAATATCACATGATTACTTATAACAAGACTTCTCCCATGTCCTCGGGAACAAACGTAACTACTCACAAATCATATTCATGTTCATAATCAGAGGGGTATTAATATGCATAAATGATCTGAACATATGATCTTCCACCGAATAAACCAACTAGCATCAACTACAAGGAGTGATCAACACTACTAGTAACCCACATGTACCAATCCGAGGTTTTGAGACAAAGATCGGATACAAGAGATGAACTAGGGTTTGATAGGAGATGGTGCTGGTGAAGTTGTTGATGGAGATTGACCCCCTCTCGATGAGAGGATCGATGGTGATGACAGTGGTGACGATTTCCCCCTCTCGGAGGGATGTTTCCCAGGCAGAACAGCTCCGCCGGAGCCCTAGATTGGTTCCGCCAAGGTTCCGCCTCGGGACAGCGGTGCTTCGTCCCGAAAGCTTCCTTATGATTTTTTTTAGGGCAAAAGACACCATATAACAGAAGATGGGCATCGGGGGTCCGCCAGTTGGCCCACGAGGCAGGGGGCGTGCCCAGAGGGGTAGGGCGCGCCCTCCACCCTCGTGGACAGTGGGTGGCACCCCTCTGGTGCTTTCTTCGCTCAATATTTTTAATATATTCCAAAACTGACTTTCGTGGAGTTTGAGGACTTTTGGAGTTGTGCAGAATAGGTCTCTAATATTAGCTCCTTTTCCAGCCCAGAATTCCAGCTGCCAGCATTCACCCTCTTCATGTAAACCTTGTAAAATAAGAAAGAAAAGGCGTAAGTATCGTGACATAATATGTAGTAACATCCCATATTGCAATAAATATCGATATAAAAGCATGATGCAAAATGGACGTATCAACTCCTCAAGCTTAGACCTCGCTTGTCCTCAAGCGGAAGCCGAATCGAAAAATATGTCCACATGTTTAGAGATAGAGGTGTCGATAAAATAAAATACGGACATGAGGGCATCATGATCATTCTTAGAACATCAACATATATATTGTCATATAATTTCTTATGATAAAGTAACAATCTATTCACAATGTGAAATATGAATCAGAAACTTCATTAAAAACAAGCAAACTATAAGCCAGTCATTGAAGCAATTACAATTTATCATAACATCAGAAAGAGTCAATATATAAGAGATTTTCAGCAAGTCCACATACTCAACTATCATTTAGTCTTTCACAATTGCTAACACTCACACAATACTTATGGCTATGAAGTTTTAATCGGACACAGAGAAAGATAGGGGCTTATAGTTTCACCTTCCAACCTTTTACCTCAAGGGTAATGTCAACAATAATGCTTTATGAAAACCTACATCCAATTGGATATATATATATATATATATATATATATATATATATTGCTTCGCGAAACAGAATATTATTCTGTTACTCTACTTGAACTGATGTGAGTTTCTGCTGTAGTCAGCACATCGCGTCCTTATAAAGACCGATGGTAACAAAATAATATTCTCTTACTAGTAACAGAATAGCCAGTGTATGTCGTCGGCGTCGGCGCCTCCACAAGCCCGTGTTGATGGTGTTGATGTTGTCGTCGCCGCTGCCGTGACAGCACCGTGACGATGTCGTCGTCGTCACCGCCACAGCACCGTGATGATGTCGTCTTGTCACTGCCGCCGCAGCTCCATGTCGATCACGACGTCGTCGCAGACACAGCCTCATGTTAATATCGTCTTCGTCGCCACCGCAGCTTCATGTCCATATGTTTCCTACTAGGAAGTCACAAATCCTAGAATTAGACAATGAACCAAGACCACTACTAGGAACTCACAAAGAACCTCGAGCATTAGTACAGTATAATAGTAACCTATAGATCACTATGTGACAATAGCAGAAACAAAAGCATACAACAACATCATAGTATATATCAATTATAAGTAGTACGAAACAGACCAATCTTTTGTCCTACCGCATTTCGTTCAACACAGACGAAGATTTTTATCAATACTAGGCTAACAATTCATACACGAATGCAATATGGATTTATTATTAGGTGATGACTTTTTCATATGGATTTGCGCAATATATTAAATGTTTTCATGATCTACTAGTGTAATCAAACATCAAAAGTGGGCTTCAGAAGAAACGCTTAGCTTATATGCCCGAGATACCTTGTATAGGTCAGGAAGAATATTGTCAAGAGACTCCTGAGCTTCATTTGGACAACGGTCACGGAAGGATCTTATCGCTTCGACGGCTTCTTCAGCCCGATTTGCTTGTTTCAGTACAGTAGCCATATCCTTCAATGCAGTCTCAATTCGTTCACCATTGTTAATAGCTGCCCAGAACAATATAACTACCTTGTTTGGATCCTTTTCAATTAACTGGAATAATAGAAACAAAGCAAGGAAACAAATATAGAGACAAGCTTATCTAACGAACGCTTTTAAAATCAAGATTGTAAATGCATCTTGATTGATTCACAAGTCTGCAAATGCCACAGATAAAAAAATACACTATGTAAACAAAGGTAATGCATAGAAGCATTTCAGACCACCATGCAGAATGAGCACCTGTTATAACTACCAGTGAGACAAACATAGTCCGGTAGACCATAACATCTTGCCAAACCATTTCGATATAATCGCTTGATACAACAGACTTCTGATAATAGACCATAACATCTTGCCAAACCAATTCTGACCCGTTTCATGGACTATTACTCACCCCTGGGTCCCGAAGCGATTTCCATAGTTGATGAACCCCAAGGAGCGCTTACGTGTTGGTCATCAACACTCGCAGTTTTGGCCGATTCTGGCCCATTTCATGAACTATTACTCACTACTTTGGGGTCCCTGAGTGATTTCCACGATTAACGAATGCCAGGGTGCGTTTACGTGTTGTTCATCAACACTGGAGGTTTTTGTTGATTCTGACCCATTTCGTGGACTATTACTCACCATTTTGTGTCCCAAAGCAATCCCATGGTTGTCGAAGCCCAAGGTGCGCTTACGTGTTGGTCGTCAAGACTCGCAGTTTGGGCCTATTCTGGCCCATTTCTTTGACCATTACTCAGTTTTGGGGTCCCAAAGTGATTTCCACGACTAACGATCCCCGGGGTGCCTTTATGTGTCGATCATCAACACTCACAATTTTGCCCAATTCTTGTCCGTTTCATGGACTATTACTCACAGGGGGTCCCAAAATAATTTCCGTGGTTGTTGAAGACCAAGGTGTCTTTACGTGTTGGTCATCAACAATCGCAGTTATGGACGATTCTGGCCCGTTTCTTGGACTATTACTCAGTTTTGGGGTCCCAAAGTGATTTCCACGATTTACGAACCCCGAGGTGCATTCATGCGCCGGTCATCAATACTCGTAGTTTTGGCCGTTTCTGGCCCATTGGATTATTACTCACTAATTTGGGGTCCTTGAGCGATTTCCATGATTGACGAACCCTAGGGTGCGTTTATGTATCGTTCATCAATAATCCTAGGTTTGTCCGATTTTGGGGTCCGAAAGCAATTTCCATGGTTGTCGATCCGCAAGGTGTGCTTACGTGTTGGTCGTAAAGACTCGCAGTTTGGGCCAATTCTAGCCTGTTTCTTGGATAATTACTCAGTTTTGGGGTCCCGAAGTGATTTCACAATTGACGGACCCCGGGGTGCGTTTACGTGTCGGTCATCAACACTCAGAATTTTGGCCGTTTTTGGTCAGTTTCGTAAACTATTACTCAGCATTTTGCGGTCCAAGAGTGATTTCCACGATTGACGATCCCTGGGGTGTGGTCACGTGTCCATCGTTAACACTCACAGTTTTGACCAACTCTAGGCTCTTTCATGGACTATTACTCACCGTTTTGGGGTCCCAAAGCGATTTTCATGGTTGTCGCACGCCAAGGTGTGCTTACGTGTTTGTCGTCAAGATTCATAGTTTGGGCCAATTCTGGCCCGTTTCCTGGACTGTTACTCAGTGTTGGTGCCCTGAAATGAGTTCACGATTGATGAACCCCGGGGTGCGTTTATGTGTCGGTCATCAACATTCACAATTTTGGTCAATTCTGGTTCGTTTCGTGCACTATTACTCAGCGTTTTGCGGTCCCAGAGCGATTTCCATGATTAACGATTGCCGGGGTGCGTTTACGTGTCCATTGTCAACACTCACAATGTTGGCCAATTCTACCCTGTTTCATGGACTATAACTCACCTTTTTCGGGTCCCAAGGCGATTTCCATGGTTGTCGCACCCCAAGGTGTGCTTACCTGTTGGTCGTCAAGACTCGTAGTTTGGGCCAATTCTGGCCCGTTTCTTGGACTATTGCTCAGTTTTGGGGTCCTGAAGTCACGATTGACGAACCCCGGGGTGCATTTACGTGTCGGTCATCAACACTCCAAATTTTGGCCGACTCTGGTCCGTTTCATGCACTATTACTCAGCGTTTTCTGGTCCTAGATTGATTTCCACGATTGACGATCCCCGGGGTGCGTATACATGTCGTTCCTCAACACTCGCGGTTATGGTCGATTCTGACCCATTTCGTGGACTATTACTCACCATTTTGGGGTCCCAAAGAGATTTACATGGTTGTCGAACCCCAAAGTACGCTTACGTGTTGGTCGTCAAGACTCGCAGTTTCGGACAATTCTGGACCGTTTCTTTGACTATTACTCAGTTTTGGTGTCCCGAAGTGATTTCCACGACTGACGATCTCCGGGGTGCGTTTACGTGTCATTCCTCAACACTCGCGGTTTTGGTCGATTCTGACCCATTTCATGGACTATTACTCACCATTTTGGGGTCTCAAAGAGATTTACATGGTTGTCGAACCCCAAAGTACGCTTACGTGTTGGTCGTCAAGACTCGCAGTTTGGGCCAATTCTGGCCTGACTATTACTCAGTTTTGGTGTCCCGAAGTGATTTTCACGACTGACGATCCCCGGGGTGCTTTTATGTGTTGGTCATTAACACTCACAATTTTGGCTAATTCTGGTCCGTTTCATGGACTATTACTCACCGTTTTTGGATCCCAAAGCGATTTCCACAATTAACGAACCTGGGGTGCGTTTACGTGTCAGTCATCAACACTCGCGGTTTTTGTCGATTCTGGCCCGTTTCATGGACTACTAGATCGGATTCGCGCCCTGGCGCGAGGGTGCCGGTCAAAATGTTTGTATGCACACGATAAGCTGCTTAACAATGTATGAACATAGAAAGCATGTTTCGCGATAGGTTTAGCACCAAATATATACAACAGCACATAATTTGCAGATGATCCGCAACTCAGAATAGATAACTAAAGTCTTAGCATAACATAGTTTGTTGGGGCTACTTTTATGCATGCAAAATGTTGTTACTCCTAACAAATATCAATAAATTTGAATGTAAACATTTAAAAAATTTAACTAAGAAGCATATGATGGTGTTGATATAATAAAGGCAAATGCTAAACCTATGGGTAAATTACAAAAGCCCACAGATCTCCTCCCACTACACCGTGATCGCGCCTTGACGCGAGGGTGCCGGTCCCAACGACGTGGGTAAAGATCAGATGCTATAATGCGTTAGTAGAAAGGATAGAAGTGCACAATTCTTCCGGCCTCCCTTGCTCTTCCATAATTTCATATCAACCTCTTTTTTGTCCCTCGCAAGCCGCGGCACACACAGATGCTGATCTGTATGTCGAGGTGCATAAAATGGATCAGAACACACACAACACACACACAGAGAGAGAGAGAAACTAAAAAGATAGAACATTCACTTAGTTATATGGATCAAAGGTCATAGCAATTTGAAAGCAGAAAAATTGTCCGATTACTGCAGTGAATGGTAGGCAAACTGATACTTCAAATCATTGAAAGAGTTTTGTTAGTCATATTTTTTTGTTTTGGAGTATAAAGGAACTAACAAACATGGCGAAGTATCGGGTGAAAACACTCATTCAATGAAAACTTGAAAACTATCCTGGTACGCCTTCGTATCACAAACGTATGGTACAGACCAGAGGTGGGAATCCCACCAGCCACTTAACCACGGTTTTCCTAAAAACCACTAAGGGCGCGCTTGGTATAGGTGTAATTCAATACAGAGGTGTAAGATTTACAAGTGTATTTTACTGGGCATGACTGTTTTCCGGCTGGAAATGAAACCGACCGGTGGAGAAGTGTATTTCTTTTACAGGTGTATTACAAAGAAAACGCTAATCCAAACGGGGCCTAACAATAATTAGCTCAAGAATTCTTTGGGGGGAATTATCCCCTTCCTATTTTTTCTCTAGCCGCGAGGGCGACCCGGAGGCCACGGCGATTCACTGCAGCGCCGCTCCCCTAGCGACGGCGACTCGGAGGCCGCGGCGACGCCCCGACGCGACCGCGACCTGTCACTGAACACACGCTCTGGCAGGCCGGCGCTCGCTCTCGCAACGACGACCCGACGGCCATGGTGATGCCTCCGCGCAGCGGCAACCTCAGCGCCCCGGCGATTCACCCACGCGCGAGGGAGACCAAGTCGCCGCAGTGCTGCATCCATGCGACGGCAACCCGGCGCTGCCCCCACACGAGGGACAGAGGGAGCAAGCTGTTGTGGCGCTGCATCCACGCAACGGCGACCCAGGGGCTTGCTTGCCCTTTAAAACTGCTCCACATGAATGTTGATGTTGTTTTGCTGCAACTGAGATGAGTAGATAAATCCTACTCCGTAGTACTTTTGCTGCATGTGAATCAGTGTGGATCTACAGAAAATACTTGAATGAATGTGAATGTACAAGAAATCTTTTCTAACATTTTAGTGACATGAATAACACAAAAGGATTTTGCTTCTTTTACATCCATGTTCATTTTTTACTGATTCAGAGTGCTGGTGTACCGAAATTTATGTGCTGATGTTATCTATACACCCACTGATGCCCAAGCATGTACTGGTGGTACTCAGAGATAACTAAAATTCATGAGATAACATTCAGACAGCTAGAATTCAGTGAGACATGTATTTCTGGTGGTTAACATCTTCAGTCTTGCTAAATTCTGAGTTGACTAATCCATCAGTTACAATAAACAGGAATTAGCATTAATCAATTAACCTCTTGTGCCTTATTACCCTGTCTAATTCTAGCTAGTAAAAAGAAACAGTTTGCCATGAGAAACAATATTGTTGCACATATATTCAGAGATACAAGGCGATCTAAAATGCATCAAACAAGTGAGCTTCAGTACAAATATCCAGAGATAAAATGATAATCTCCTGGCAAAATATTGACACAAGCTTCCAAGAGCTTTAGTACAAACATTCAGAGATACAAGGCCATCTAAAATTGATTCAACACATGAGCTTCAGTACAAATATTCAGAGATACAAGGCCATCTAAAATTCATCCAACACATGTGCTTCAGTATAAATATTCAGAGATAAAATGATAATCTCCTAGCAAAATGTCGGCATGAGTACCAATGAGCTTCAGTACAAATATTCAGAGATACAAGGCCATCTAAGTTGTCATTCAGGACTGCATCATAATCCTAGAAAATGATAATCTCCTAGTAAAATACATGTGTCAGCCGATTTGCATCACCAAGAACATACTCAAGAAGAACCCTTGGTAGAATTTCTTCCTCTTCCAAAGGTTGTCAATTAACATTCAAGCATCTGAATCATGGTCGGGGCCGGCGAAAGGTGGGGGATCACTGCCGGCGGAGGGGGAGCTCTCCTGGACGGAACCATTGGAGGGCGAGGAAGAGTGCTTGAGGATGGAGCCGTTGGAGAGCTAGGGCACACGTCCGCCGGAGGGCCAACGCACATGGCAATCGGCATGGGACGAGGCTCCATGGCGGCACAGATTGAACATGATATGTTTTTTTTCTGAACACTTACCAAGCTAGCACGTACGGGCAGGGGGTTCTCGGGAAAAGTGTGGTTAAGTGGCTGGTGGCATTCCCACCTCTGATCTATACCATACATTCGTGATCCAAAGGCGTACGAGGAAAGTTTTCCAGTTTTCATTGAATGACCATTTTCACTTGATACTTCGCCAACAAGCATATAATATAAGAACAGTTTAATCAATCTTAATTAGGTCTCTGTGAATGTTTAAACTCGAGCAAAATTTTAAATAAGGTAACATTAGTTCGGTTAAATACACCTCTGTTGTTACAGCTCTGTAAGTTTGGACCTAAATACACCTCTGTTGACCACTATGTGAAACTTCAGTCACAAAATTAAATTCAAAATGTTCTAAAGTGAAGAAAAGAGGAATTGTTGCTTTTAGATCATGGAAGAAACATGTCCTTGTTTACTGTTCAACAAATAATATAGACAGAAAATTTAGAACCAATTTCTGTATTTAAACTATGGATATCTTAAAAGCATCTTGGTGTGTGTATGTCACAAAATTTGAAAATGTTTCCAGGACAGGAAAATTTGACTATGTTCTGATAATCCAGATTCCAAATGTACCGTTCGTGCAGCCGTTTAGTGAAGATATACCTTGATCATTTGCCGGAAACCTCTGGACACAAGGAATACTTTAGTATTATTGGTTTTTAATGTCTTAATAAAATCAGCGTTGAGAAATCCTGCAGATACAAACAGATAAACATGTCAATGAACCAGGAAAATGAACAATGCATATCCAACACAACAATTACATCTATTGCAGTGCTGAATAAATGATTAATACATACCACCTTGGAATTATTCTGTAGCCAGAGATTTTAGGAAACCTCTAATTAACACACGAGGCAAATAAGTCGAAAGGGTTATGTTGTGGTTGCAGGGCACGTAACGGCCTAAAGGTTAAGATGCAGATACAAACTCGGTTACCTAGGATTGAAATGCAGGGCTGGCGGCTGCTCGCCTAGGCCCGAAGTAGTTGTATCTGTCGTCGGGTCACAGACAATAAGCCGGGACTGATTCATCTTGGCTTCCTCTCCCTTTGTGTGGTGGCAGCCTGAGCTCCTCCTGCCGAGCACCAAGGAGGAAGAGGTCGAGCATATTCGGTGAGTGAGTGGGTTTCATAATTCAAAATCGGTCAAACTAAAAACAAATGCTATAATTTGAAGCAAAGAAGCAGCATAGGCATTGGAGCCGTCATTGTTTTAACTACTGAGGTGGCATCAAAGAAAAAACCCGCAGAAGTGGCACACACCAATAGTTCATCAAGCGGCTTTGGCTCGTCACGCCCGGTCGCCAACATGACAACCTTGATGTATTATTTCAATTACATTCCTAGAAAACTGATGAAAAATCAAAGAGATCCAGCTGTAACTGTAGGAGGCGCGGCTTGCCGCACGTTGCCCGCCGAACGGCGGGCAAACAAATAGGGCATTGAAATGTTAATAAAGATGATTTCAGCATCTTGAAAACATATATCATAACGATGATTGTTTAGAGGATAATAAAGTTGGGTATAAAATGCATTTAGTTACTTATAGGAATTGGTCTATCTGGCATACATACGGAGAATGCATGATCATAAGATAAAATGGGCCAACATCTTTGGGAGTTACAAAAGTGTAGGATCCTAAATCCAAAAACTTTGATGCTGATGTAGGACATTTAAGCCTTATAGGACGAGGGGTTGCATACCATAGCATCAAATGAATAGTCGTTGTAAAAGATGAGCTAAGTGGTATGCAAGCAATTTTAGCACAGGAAGTGATAGGTAGGGAAGAATTTTTATGGTGTGCATATATACAAATATACAGTTTCATAGAACATAAGTTCAAACGATGTAAAAAAAGCAATAGTCAAAAGCATTTAAAAACAATATAAAAATAACACTTAATAATATCAAGGAGAATAGCCGGAGCAAAGCGCTGCTCACATGTGGGTCAAAGCAATGTTTGTGTAAGCAGAATATGAAAGTATTCATAGTAGGTTAAAACAATATTCTATTTTCAGTCAGAACAGTAAGAATGTTCTTCAAAATACAGTACAACTGACAATGTTTTGCCTTGGCTTTTGTTTCTTGTATGAAGATATCCAAAAGGGTACAGCCGGTCGATGGATAATATGACTTGATCCACAGAAGAATCAAAGCAGTAATGTTATGGACCATAACAAGTCTGATAACACAACAGAACCAGTATCATCTATCATATCATTTGTAGGCTATGATAGTATGCAAGCATGCTTTGTTATATTCCGTGAGATTTACATGTCAAAGTCATCCTCACTTTGCACCTCCCCATCTCACCACAAACAAAAATTGTCCATAAAAAGAATACACTGAACCATGGTAAATAACTAAAGTCAGTTTAATCAAAAAGGATAATGGTTTTGATATCATCGACAATAATAATTGTACTCACCAGAAGAACATGGCCAAACCAACGCATTGATGTTGGTGTTGTAGAGCAACCAAAGGTACTTCTTGAGATTGAGCTCAGCAAGGAGGATGTGTACCCAGTCAGAGGTTGAACTTGGGGCTCGGCGAGGAGGATGTGTACCCATATACAGAGGTTGAACTTTGCACCTGGACCACCATCGTGCCCGCGCATGAGTCACCAGCTTATCCATCTAGGACACGAGCATCACCATCTCACTCTTTTAATGTGGACTTTTACCAGTATTTGTTCACCATATTACTGGTACTTACATCTTCAATGGGCTGGGCTGGAATAACATTAAAGCCTTGTATTTATGTACAAAAACCTTTTGCTGGGCTGGTAGTATAGAAAATAAAAACCATAGGTTGTCGGTATTATCCAGCAAGGTGTTCACCATTTTCTCAACACATAGGAGGCTAAAGTTATCTATTCTCTTATCAGAAGTAAAAAGAGATACAGTATGCACCACTAACATTAGAGTAGCCCTGCTAAATT
>NC_057801.1:1782265-1792499 GCF_018294505.1 Triticum aestivum
CTACTCCTACCAAGTATAGGAGAGAAGACAATAATATAGGCTCGTACAACAGTCACATCAAAGGCAACATAAACGTACAAGTAGTTGAAACTGGAGCATTAGAGTCTGCAAGTAAAACATTTTCTGCTTTTTTCTATTAACTGGTCCAATTTGTGGCTGCATGCAGTAGGCTAGGCATCACCATTTAGTTCTTTAGCAAATCTTTCGATGACCAAACATATTAGGGAGAGAGAACCAACTACAGGTTTCTGAGGTCGGAAAAATCACTCCGTAGATAGCATATAGGCTTCAGATCTGATCACCCTTTTTTTACAAAATTGTCTTGTCGTGTTCACAATATAATGTATCTAATCCAAGGGTTTAAAGTAACAAAATTACTGTGACTAATTTTTAGACCCATATTTATTTGTTCTGATATAGCTGAATCAAAGTCACTGAATCAAGCGGATGCTATGAGCCGCAAGGCTAAAGAAAATATGTTGAATATGTTAAAACCATTTCTTTATCATCGCAGAAGCAAGTATTTACAGCAAATACTACGTACTGAATGAATCAGCAGTAATGAATTTGCTAGGCTGCTGCACATTGTGAGGGAAGTCTGCATAAGAATAAGATCTTGCAAAAGGTTGAGATGGTCAGGTCAACCTGAATATTACATCATCTGTGTGCTCCTCTTGTGGTATGCAGCTGCTCGTGTACTGGTCACCTCGTGGTAGCCGCTCACAAGTGCTCCTGCTAGTTGAGAGACAAATCACTAACTAAGCCTAATTAAATAGCAGAGAAACTTTTTTATGGCGGCAGAAAATGTAGAACAAATCAAGTAGAAGAAGAGACGGGGAGCACAATAACTTTTAAACGGATATTAGTTCCAAACAATATTTGTGGGGCTAAAATAAATATATATAGTGTAGGCTCATGATAGATTTAATTCTTTACAAAAAAGAGTTAGAAAAGTTGTGAGTGATGATAGAATAAAGATTAACTAACTAACAACCATTGTAAGAAATCAAATTGGTGTGCAAGATACCACTATTTAATCTTACGATCACACTCAGGAGCAAATGACTCTAAGGATCAGCAGGTGCAGGTTACACTCAGCAGAAATGACTGTAAGTTTACCTTGAAGGACAGGTCGGGTCATTTGTTGATCCGAAGGAGAATATCGAGGAAAAGCTAGTATATATAGTTCCCTAAAATTCAGTCGCCTCGCAGTGTCTTGATGCCTGTGATGTATTGGAAACTCTAGGGCAAGTTACCTAAGAATTGGTTGATAGAGAGATCCCTGTTGACAAAAATAGAGTTTTACTGTGAGAAGAAAATATAGCTTTGATAAGAGATACTACAACGAACTCTGAAGTTGATATTTTCAAGTTACAGCTTTGAGAACTTTAGAAGGTGAGAGGACATGTCCGTCAACTGTATGCTTAGTGATTATTACGACATTTCTATTGATTAATTCAAGAAAAAATTCATGTGAAGAATATAAAGAATCAAGGACAATAATATGAAAGAGGTTCTTACAGCGTCTCCAGATCAGAAATATGAGGTATCGAGTAAGGAATCCCGCTGGTAAAAGGCGTCCCCTTGCAGATTTCTGCATCACAAAAGTATCATAAAATCGGTTGGATGAAATTAGCCATGCCAACAATAACTATGAAAGGAGAAAAACCTTAAAGCCTTAAGTTGAACCAGAATTGCCGGGAGCAAGTACGAGTTTCAGTGCAGAGCTTGTTGTCACTCATATCACTGTGCTACAGAAATGAATGAAAATTCAAATAAGTTGCACAACCACGATGGCGACCAAGAACTGGAGACTTCACGGTTGCACCCAATTCACACTTTCCTTAATGATTCCAGGCCTAACAATAGCTGATAGCCAAGGCTGCCGCTCAACACGACCCCTGACAGGTCACTGCCCTATTGAAAAATGATTAAGCCAAACCAAAATTCCAAAGGAAGCATAGGTACACAGATATAAAACCACAACAGGTTAAAATAGAGTTCTTATTATGGCACGCGAACTGTTACTTTTGAAATCTCCAGTATGCTAGTCTAACATTTTGGTGACAGCAGGCAACTTTCAAAAGTAAGTATTAGGTAAAAAAATGGCGATCTTCAGACTAAAAACTGAAACAAATCAAACAAATCCAATTAATTGGTCACATTTGTTCATAGGCATCTATCCAGAGAGATACATATTTCATTCTCAGAAAAGAGCAGATGCACATGATCATTTGCCGTTGAGTACTTTCATTGCAGAGAGTTATAAACCAAAGACACACAATTTGTTCAGGGCAATATGACTTTTAGTAACCTGATCTAATATATTCAGATGTAGCCCATAGAGAAAAAGAACAGATCGAGAAGGAGAGAGAGGGTGAGAGGTTACCGAACCTGGATGAATGGACGCAGAGCTGCCGACAGCGATCTCCTCTTCCTCCACCACCACCCTCTCTACTTCCTATTCTTCCTGCCGTTTCTCACCTGGGCGGCACAACACCGTCAGGGGAGCCCCATGGAAAGGCACGGGCAGTAGGGGAAGAGAGCATGAGGGAAGGACGTCGGAGCGGTCATGGAGGAGGGGTCTCCGCAATGGAGGACCTGGCCGAGCCACTGGAACCCGGCAACGACGTGTTTCGTCTGGCCTCCTCGTCACTCCTCCGGCGAAGGGAGAGCGCTAACCGGCGTGGATCCCGGTGATGGACCACCAGCGAAGAAAGCTCACCTGCTGCCGGCGAGCAGGTATGGATGCGATGGAGCTCGGGGCGGGAATTGGAGAGAGGCGCAGCAGCGGGGCAGGGAGGCGCGGCGGCGGGGCAGGGAGGGGAGAGGAGGCGGTGGCGAGGCGGGAAGAGCGGGGCGCAGGGGAGGAGAGGAGGCGGTGGCGAGGCAGGAGGAGCGGGGCGCGGGGGAGGAGAGGAGGCGGCGACGAGTGCGGGGGGAGGAGACGGCTAGGTCACCCACGGCAGCGCCCCCTTTTTATACCCCTGTACACAGAATGACCAAAATACCCCGGTGGGGGCACGGTATTTACATTTTGCTGCCATTACTATTCATTCCAGCAGTGTTTACCTCAGATCCGACGACCCAGATCCTCCCACCTCTCGATCCAACGTCCAGAAACACATCAAGGGAACCGATCCAACGGCCCAGAATCGCTGATCTCTGAGGAGGCTTGTAGGGACCTTCTTCTCTTATTTCTGGATTACTCACCGTTTTGGGGTCCCAAAGCAATTTTCATGGTTGTTGAACACCAAGGTGCGCTTACGTGTTGGTCATCAACAATTGCCGATATGGCCAATTCTGGCCCATTTCTTAGACTATTACTCAGTTTTCGGGTTCCAGAGTGATTTCCACGATTGATGAAACCCCGATGTGCGTTTATGCGTCGGTCATCAAGACACGCAGTTTTGGCTGTTTCTGGCCCATTTCACGGATTATTACTCACTTATTAGGGGTCCCTGAGCGATTTCCAAGATTGACGAACCCCGGGGTGCGTTTATGTATCATTCATCAATTATCCTAGGTTTGTTCGATTTTGGGGTCTTTCATGGACTATTACTCACCGTTTTGGAGTCCCAAAGCGATTTCCATGGTTGTCGATCCCCAAGGTGTGCTTACGTGTTGGTCATCAAGACTCGCAGTTTGGGTCGATTCTGGCCCGTTTCTTGGACAATTACTCAGTTTGGGGGTCCCAAAGTGATTTCCCAATTGACAAACCCCGGGGTGCGTTTACGTGTCGTTCATCAACACTCACAATTTTGGCCGCTTTTGGTCCGTTTCATGAACTATTACTCAGCGTTTTGCAGCCCCAAAGCAATTTCCACGATTGATGATCCCCGGGGTGCGGTCACGTGTCCATCATCAACACTCATAGTTTTGGCCGACTCTGGTCTGTTTCGTGCACTATTACTCGGCATTTTGGGGTCCCAAAGCGATTTCCACGATTGACGATTCCCGGGGTGCGTTTACGTGTCCATCATCAACAATCACAGTTTTGGCCAATTCTGACCCGTTTCATGGACTATTACTCACCGTTTTGGGGTCCCAAAGCGATTTCAATAGTTGATGAACCCTATGCAGCGCTTACATGTCGGTCATCAACACTCACTGCTTTGGGGTCCCTGAGCGATTTCCACGATTAACAAACGTCGGGGTGCATTTACGTGTCATTCATCAACACTCGAGGTTTTGGTCGATTCTGACCCATTTCATGGACTATTACTCACCATTTTGGGGTCCCAAAGCGATTTGCATGGTTGTCGAAGCCCAAGGTGCACTTATGTGATGGTCGTCAAGACTCACAGTTTGGGCCGATTCTGGCCCGTTTCTTTGACTATTACTCAGTTTTGGTGTCCCGAAGTGATTTCCACGATTGACGATCCCCGGGGTGCCTTTATGTGTTGATCATCAACACAATTTTGGCCAATTCTGGTCCATTTCATGGAATATTACTCACAATTTTGGAGTCCCAAAGCGATTTCCATGGTTGTTGAACACCAAGGTGTGCTTACGTGTTGGTCATCAACAATCGTAGTTATGGCCGATTCTGGTCCGTTTCTTGGACTATTACTCAGTTTTGGGGTCCCGGAGTGATTTCCACGATTGACGAACCCCAAGGTGCGTTTATGCGTCGGTCATCAATACTCATAGTTTTGGCCTTTTCTGGCCCATTTCATGGATTATTACTCACTGATTTTGGGTCCCTGAGCGATTTTCATGATTGACGTACCCCAGGGTGCGTTTATGTATCGTTCATCAATAATCCTAGGTTTGTTCGATTTTGGGGTCCCAAAGCGATTTCCATGGTTGTCGATCCCCAAGGTGTGCTTACGTGTTGATCGTCAAGACTCACAGTTTGGGCCAATTCTGGCCCGTTTCTTGGAAAATTACTCAGTTTTGGGGTCCCGAAGTGATTTCAGGACCCCGGGGTGCGTTTACGTGTCCATCATCAACAATCACAATTTTGGCTGCTTTTGCTCCGTTTCATGAACTATTACTCAACGTTTTGCGGTCCCAGAGCGATTTCCATGATTGATGATCCGTGGGGTGCGGTCACGTGTCCATTGTCAACACTCACAATTTTGGCCAATTCTGGGCTCTTTCATGGACTATTACTCACCGTTTTGGGGTCCTAGAGTGATTTCCATGGTTGTCGCACCCCAAGTTGTGCTTACGTGTTTGTCGTCAAGATTCGCAGTTTGGGCGAATTCTGGCCCGTTTCTTGGACTGTTACTCAGTTTTGGCCCCCGAAGTGATTTCACGATTGACGAACCCCGGGGTGCGTTTACGTGTCGGTCATCAACACTCACAATTTTGGCCGATTCTGGTCCATTTCATGCACTATTAGTCCGTGTTTTGCGGTCCCAGAGCGATTTCCACGATTGACGATCGCCGGGGTGGGTTTACGTGTCCATCGTCAACACTCACAGTTTTGGCCAATTCTGACCTGTTTCGTGGACTATTACTCACCGTTTTGGGGTCCCAAAGCGATTTCCATGGTTGTCAAACCCAAGGTGTGCTTATGTGTTGGTCATCAAGACTCGCAGTTTGCGCCGATTTCCACGATTGACGATCGCCGGGGTGGGTTTACGTGTCCATCGTCAACACTCACAGTTTTGGCCAATTCTGACCTGTTTCATGGACTATTACTCACCGTTTTGGGGTCCCAAAGCAATTTCCATGGTTGTCGAACCCCAAGGTGTGCTTATGTGTTGGTCATCAAGACTCGCAGTTTGCGCCGATTCTGGCCCGTTTCTTGGACTACTACTCAGTTTTGGGGATCCTGAAGTGATTTCACGATTGACGAACCCCGGGGTGCGTTTACGTTCCGGTCATCAACACTCCAAATTTTGGCCGACTCTGGTCTGTTTCATTCACTATTACTCAGCGTTTTGGGGTCCAAGAGCGATTTCCATGATTGACGATCCCCGGGGTGCGTTTACGTGTCCATCGCCAACAATCACAGTTTGGCCAATTCTGACCCGTTTCATGGACTATTACTCACCTTTTTGGGGTCCCAAAGCGATTTCCATAGTTGATGAACCCTACGGAGCGCTTACATGTCGGTCATCAACACTCACTGCTTTGGGGTCCCTGAGTGATTTCCACGATTAACAAACGCCGGGGTGCGTTTACGTGTCGTTCATCTACACTCGAGTTTTAGTCGATTCTGACCCATTTCGTGGAGTATTACTCACCATTTTGGGATCCCAAAGCAATTTCCATGGTTGTCGAAGCCGAAGGTGCGCTTACGTGTTGGTCGTTAAGACTCGCATTTTGGGCCGATTCTGGCCCGTTTCTTTGACTATTACTCAGTTTTGGTGTCCCGAAGTGATTTCCACGACTGACGATCCCCGGGGTGCCTTTATGTGTTGATCATCAACACAATTTTGGCCAATTCTGGTCCATTTCATGGAATATTACTCACAATATTGGGGTCCCAAAGAGATTTCTATGGTTGTTTAACACCAAGGTGTGCTTACGTGTTGGTCATCAACAATCGTAGTTATGGCCGATTCTGGCCCGTTTCTTGCACTATTACTCAGTTTTGTGGTCCCGGAGTGATTTCCACGATTGATGAACCCTGAGGTGCGTTTATGCGTTAGTCATCAATACTCATAGTTTTGGCCATTTCTGGCCAATTTCATGGATTATTACTCACTGATTTGGGGTCCCTCAGCGATTTTCATGATTGACGAACCCCGGGGTGCGTTTTTGTATCGTTCATCAATAATCCTAGGTTTGTCCAATTTTGGGGTCCCAAGGTGATTTCCATCGTTGTTGATCCCCAAGGTGTGCTTACGTGTTGGTCATGAAGACTCGCAGTTTGGGGCAATTCTGGCCCATTTCTTGGAAAATTACTCTGTTTTGGGGTCCCGAAGTGATTTCACAATTGACGGACCCCGGGGTGCATTTACGTGTCCGTCATCAACACTCCGAATTTTGGCTGCTTTTGGTCCATTTCGTGAACTATTACTCAGTGTTTTGCGGTCCCAGAGCGATTTCCACGATTGACGATCCCTGGGGTGCGGTCACGTGTCCATTGTGAACACTCACAGTTTTGGCCAATTCTGAGCTCTTTCATGGACTATTACTCACCGTTTTGGGGTCCCAAAGCAATTTCCATAGTTGTCGCACCCCAAGTTGTGCTTACGTGTTTGTCGTCAAGATTCACAATTTGGGCGAATTCTGGCCCGTTTCTTGGACTATTACTCAGTTTTGGGCCCCGAAGTGATTTCACGATTGACGACGAACCCCACACTAGTAGAAAATAGGGCATTTATCCTGGTTCATAAGGGACTTTTGTCCCGGTTTAAGAACCGAGACAAAAAGGTCGGTACTAATGCCCTCCCCCTTTAGTCCCGGTTCTTACACGGACCGGGACAGATGGGCCTCCACGTGGCCACTGCGGGCAGCCCAGGCATGGGGGCCTTTGGTCCCGGTTGGTGACATGAACCGGGACCAAAAGGCTTCCACGCGTCAGCAGCTGGCTGGAGCTGAGGTTTTTTTTAAAAAAAGTGGCTGGTTTAGGGGTTTTGGGGGTTAATTTAGGTTGTTATTAGCTAGCTATTAGAGAGAAGTGTCCTCTCTTATATCTTCGTCCTCGGTTTACCAACGCTACTGCTATGTTCATTTCACCCGCTGATATATAATAACTCATGCTCGCATCATACATCATCATATATAATAACAAGTCCTACTAATCACATCATCATACAACTTATACTCATTATTAATAACAAGTCATACGATCATCATCCTCATAGTCATCGAACCCAACCCTACATCATTGTTCTTAGCACATGATCATCAGTATCAAGTAGGACCTAAACACCCTTAAGGTAAAATAGCATAAAACAATATAGACCCTGACTCTCCATTATGAAGAATGGAGATCATCCTGTCTCCAATTCTTGCGCTTCGCTTCCTTTTGCTTCCAAAAGCTCCTTACGGCTGTCCATACATTTTTTCCATTCTTTGATTTTCATGTCTCCACTTCTTTTAGAAACCCGGTATGGACAGTTGAGATTCGTAGGACGACCTGGTTGTATGTTCAAAACATCAAGGCAACCATGCGTATACATCAGATGAGGCACACAATCATTCGGGATTATCTGTTGAAAAACATAGTAATAACTTCATAGTTAGCAATGATGTACTAGTTTTAGAAGTATGCAAAAAGATGCACAGATGTCGTAATAGTAAAAAAATCTTACCAGGGTATCTCCATGGTAGTTACCGTAGTTCAACACGTGCACTAGTGGCATGTATTGACCATAATGTTGAGGAGTTCGATTGTAGACATTGTAATTCTCAAGATCAGTACAAAATGCGATCAGATGATTTTTCTCCTTATAAGTTAATTTGGAGCCATCGGTGTAGTGGGTTTTGTCTACCACCTTCTGCACATTCTTTGAAGAATGAAAATAAGCTGTCAACTATTTTGAAATAAACAATATAAATTACTTAATAACTATGTTTGAGAAGCTCACATGGGGGAAGAATTGGAAGTGTATCCACAAGGACCCAAATGTCCATATTGTCTTGCTTGATTGTAGGCTCACCAAGATCCATGGTGACAAGCATACCCTCATCAAAACCATACATCTTGCAAAGTGCTTCCCAATTTTTCCAACCAAAATGGGTTACACTCTCAGCATTGTACAACTTTACTTCAAAATCCACACCATGATGGGTCCTTAGGTTAATTTTTTTGGTTTCCATACTTTCATGGTCTTCAAAACCCATCCTCTCCAAGACATAGCGTCTTGCATAGCATGGGATAAGCTAGTCGAATTGGAAAAGATGAAAAATACACGTTAAAATAGTTGAAGTCGTGCTTAATTACGAAAAAAACTATTGTTGTCGTTGCGTACTGTATGAACATCGAAGGTCTCCTCGAGCTTAATGTTGAAGCGTCGATCTTCGTCCAGCTCAAGGAACCTGTCGCACATACCTCGGTCGCCGTGGCACCAGTCGCACTCCCCCGGGCGGGTTTCGTCGTCCGAGTACGACATATCTGGCCTATGTTCATAATTCAAATATGAAACTTGTATAATTAAATATATGTACTAAAAAACCTAAATTAGATCATTATTATTAATCACGGGTTGACTATCGGTGATGGTAGCTCCTCTCATTCCCGAGTGCATTATTACACCAAATTGTCTAGCACACGGGAATGAAGGAGAAGCTACCCCCACGACGGCGTGGATGATGGAGGGGGCTCCTAGATTTCTGCATAGAGTGCTCTTCAATTTTAGCATTCAAAGTAGGAGTACTTTTCCAATATGAGCATTCAATAAGCAAAACCAAATCGTAAAATAAAGTAGTATTCAAATTAGCATGCATTCAATTATAACCAAAAGTACATCATCTCTTGTGTTCGTACATCGTCGAATATTATCACTAATACTCCTTGAATACTATCATACATATAGCATCGCTAATACATCTAGAACCGTAGCGCCCGACGGGTATCGTCGCGGGCGGTGGACACCCAAAGATAATGAACCATCACAAGATCATAGCTCCAGTGAGATCCCTGAAGAACCTGTCAGGTATTGTCGAACCTGCCCTCCAACGCAACCATGTAGTGACGGACGTGCTCGTCCTCCTCGCTAACACGGTGACGTACCACCTCCGCGGTGTCCGGAATCCTCGGCACCGTCACTGGCCCACATGACCACCACCAAACAAGGATCGGGTCAACAACGGGCTGGCTCCTCACCAACCTACGTCCCCCGGAAGGTAGCACCTCCCAATACCAGCCCGGCGGAGCCCAGTCCTGGACATGGCCCTGATCAAGCAGGCCTCCACCACCGAGTCGACGACGAGGATGCGGGATAGGCATCATCGACGTCGATGCGGGAACTACTTCTATATATAGTAAAATAAAGTAGTTTTATTAATTAAATGAACTAGTTCAACTACTAAGCACTTACTATAAATAAATAAAGTAGTACTTACTAAAAATAAACTACTTCTATATAGAGTAAAATAAAGTAGTTTATTAAATCAACTAGCTAGTTCAACTATATATTAAGCACTTACTATAAATAAAATAAAGTAGTACTTACTAAAAATAAACTAGTTTAACTATAGTTCTATTATTTTTCTAACTAATTATATTAAACACTTTCTCTTCTTATTTTCCTTTTTCCTCTTCTAAATATGAACATATTCATAAATGACTTTGATCATGCACACTTTTCCTATACATACACAATAT
>NC_057801.1:1792909-1804998 GCF_018294505.1 Triticum aestivum
CACCAACTGGGACCAAAGGCCTCTTTTCAGCAGCCCAAAGGGCGGGAAGCAGAGGCCTTTGGTCCCGGTTGGTGGCACCAACCGGGACTAAAGGGGGGGGGGCATTGGTACCGGTTTATGCCACCAACCGGGACCAATGCGTCCCTTTAGTCTCGGTTGGTGCCACCAACCGAGACTAAAGGCCTTGTGCTGCCCGCGTCGCGGCATGAAAGTTTAGTCCCACCTCGCTAGCTGAGGGAGCTCGAGAGTGGTTTATAAGCCCCAGTCCCGCTGCCCTCTCAAGCTCCTCTCAAATGCAGGCTTACGGGCCTAAACGCACTATATGTGCCTATGGGCCTATTGGGCCTACTGCGGGCCTGAATCCTGGCCCATTGTTGGGTTTCTAGTCGTATTCAGGCCGTGGTGGCCCTTTAGTTGGCACTTTTTTTTTGCTTTGAATTATTTATTTTCTTTTGATTTTTGCTTTATTTTTTATTCTTTTTTCTTTTAGCTCAGAATAATTATAATATTTCTGTTACTCCATTAGTTTCCAAATTTGAATAATTATAATCTTTATGCAACTAAAATATATTTAGAGTGATTCTTTTTCCTGCTATTTAATATTACTGCGTTTTATCATTATATTGAAAAACATATTTTGTTATTTTAGTTTCTATAAAAAAAATCTTTATGACAATTCTTTTTGCTACTAAAGTTTCTAACAAAAAATTCCTTATGATAATTATTTCTGTTTTTCATGTTTTGAACAGAAAATACTTTGATATTTAGTTGCATAAATTTTATATAATTTTAGTTTAAAAAATACTAGAGGTTTATAAAAGCTTTTTAGTTGATTCCTTTTGCTATTAGAGTTTTATAAAAGCATTTGCTGGTTTTTTTGAGCTATAAGACCTTGAAATTGAAAAGAATTTCAAATTACTCTGAAAAGGTTGAAAGTGGCACGGTATCATCATTTCACCCACATAGCATGTGCTAAAAAGTTGAGAGAGTTATGGGAAAAACTGGATACACTTAGTGTACAAAATGGACAATCTCTTTCGAAGTATCAGGGTTTCACACGGAAACTCATCTGTTACACAGGGATTTCATTTTTTTAAACTTATTTGAACTCTTGACTTTTTGTGTGTTCAAAATGCACCATTCAAAGCCACATCATCAATTTCAACCCTTTCTGACTTCACTTGTTATTTTTCATGCATTTACTGATTATTTTGAGCTATAAGACCCTGAAATTTAAAAGCATTTCAAATGAACTCTGAAAAGATTGGAAGTTGGCATGGTATCATCATTTCATCCACATAGCATGTGCAACAAAGTTGAGAGGGTTACGGCAAAAACTGGATGCACTCCATGTACAAAACGGACAATCTCTTTCGGAGTATCAGGATTTCATACGGAAACTTGTCTGTTACAACAAGCATTTCAGATGAACTATGAAAAGGTTGAAAGTTGGCATGGTATCATCATAATAGTTGTGGAGAAAATCTTCACTTTTTCTTCGCTTGTGTCCTTTCCTTATTGCGCCGTAACCATGGATAATCTTCATCATTTATCAGGATGCTTGGGTCAGCCATGACGGGAGGAATTTCATTAAATTTTCATAATCTTCGGACATGTCTGTCTTGCCTCCACTCCCACGATGTCCCTTTTTCCTGAAAGAACTATGTGGCGCTTTGGCTCATCATATGATGTATTCGCTTCCTTATTTTTTCTTTTTCTTGGTTTGGTAGACATGTCCTTCAAATAGATAACCTATGCCACATCATTGGCTAGGACGAATGGTTCGTTAGTGTACCCAAGATTGTTCAGATCCACTGTTGTCATTCCATACTGTGGGTCTACCTTTACCCCGCCTCCTGACAGATTGACCCAGTTGCATTTAAACAAAGGGACCTTAAAATCTACTCCGTAGTCAAGTCCCCATATGTCCAGTATGTAACCATAATATGTGTCCTTTCCCCTCTCGGTGGCTGCATCAAAGCGGACACCGCTGTTTTGGTTGGTGCTCTTTTGATCTTGGGCGATCGTGTAAAATGTATTTCCATTTATCTCGTATCCTTTACAAATCATTATAGTCGAAGATGGTCCCCTGGACAACGAGTACAACTCCTCACAAACAGTGTTTTCACCTCTGGGACGTGTTTTGAACCAACTACTGAAAGTCCTGATGTATTCACATGTAATCCAGTCGTCGCACTGCTTCGGGTGTTTGGAAAGGATACGAGATAAGGGGTCACCAAGGTAGAGTTCTGTAGAACTGTGTAGTGTGATTGAGACAAAGAATATCCGTCCCTGCATATTATTGTCTCCCCTCCAAGTGTGCCTTTTCCAGTCAGTCTCCCCTCATACCGCAATTTAGGGAGACCTATCTTCTTAAGGCCAAGAATGAAGTCAACACAAAACCAAATGACATCCTCTGTTTGATGGCCCATGGAGATGCTTCCTTGATGGCCCAGTACTCTCTCTCGAATTTTCTCCACTACGACCCGTCAGCAGGTGCTCTCAACTTCCCGTCTTTCTTACGGTCCTCACTATGCCATCGCATCAACTTGGCATGCTCTTTGTTTCTGAACAATCGTTTCAACAGTGGTATTATAGGAGCATACCACATTACCTTCGCAGGAACTCTCTTTCTGCGGGGCTCGCCATCGACATCACCATGGTCATCTCGTCTGATCTTATACCACAATGCATTGCATACCGGGCATGTGTTCAAATCCTCGTAGGCACCGCGGTAGAGGATGCAATCATTAGGGCATGCACATATCTTCTGCACCTCCAATCCTAGAGGGCATACGACCTTCTTTGCTGCGTACGTACTGTCGGGCAATTCATTATCCTTTGGAAGCTTCTTCTTTAATATTTTCAGTAGCTTCTCAAATCCTTTGTCAGGCACAGCGTTCTCTGTCTTCCACTGCAGCAATTCCAGTACGGTACACAACTTTGTGTTTCCATCTTCGCAATTGGGGTACAACCCTTTTTTTGTGATCCTGTAACGTGCGATCAAACTTCAGCTTCTCCTTTTGACTTTCGCATTGCGTCCTTGCATTGACAATGACCGGGCGGAGATCATCATCGGACACATCATCTGGTTCCTCTTGATCTTTAGCAGCTTCTCCCGTTGCAGCATCATCGGGCACATCGTCTGGTTCCTCTTGATCTTCAGCAGCCCTCCCCCCGTAGCAGCATCACCGTTTTCAGGGGGCACATAGTTGTCATCGTCCTCTTCTTCTTCACCGTCTTCCATCATAACCCCTATTTCTCCGTGCCTCGTCCAAACATTATAGTGTGGCATGAAACCCTTGTAAAGCAGATGGGTGTGAAGGATTTTCCGATCAGAGTAAGACTTCGTATTCCCACATTTAGTGCATGGACAACACATAAAATCATTCTGCTTGTTTGCCTCAGCCACTTCGAGAAAATTATGCACGCCCTTAATGTACTCGGAGGTGTGTCTGTCACCATACATCCATTGCCGGTTCATCCGCGTGCATTATATATAATTATGTGTGTCAAAAGTAAGAAAATCAGACATATATCTACCTAAAGTATGAAAACCAGACAAGTATTAGAAAGAAGATAAGAATAAGAGGCTCACCACGGTGGTGCCGGCGACAAGATCGACGCGGGCGATCAACGGCGGTGAAAACGGGGACGGGGCATGACGGACCGCTAAATCTAGACAAATCTCGAAAAAAATGGAGCTCCGAGGTCGAGCTTCGAGAGGATAAAGCTTAACTAGTGTGGCTCGGGCATTTCATCGAACACCTCATGTGCATAGGAGGTGAACTAGAGAACCCAAATGCTCTCTCCTCGCCGGATTGAAAAAACAGAGCACTGGAGTGCTCTGCCACGGCGGTGGGTATATATAGGCAAGTTATTTGTCCCGGTTCATGGCATGAACCGGGACTAAAGCACCCCCTTCTGTCCCGGTTCAAGCCACGAACCAGGATCAATTGTTGTGGGCCAGGAGCGAGGACCATTGGTCCCGGTTCATGGCTTGAACCGGGACAAATGGTTCCACACGAACCGGGACCAATGCCCATGAGGCCCCGGCCGCCCCCCTGGGCTCACGAACCGGGTCTAATACCCCCCATGGGTCCCGGTTCTTGAAGAACCAGGACTAATGGGCTGGCCAGGCCCGAACAGTAGCCCTGTTTTCTACTAGTGCCAGGGTGCGTTTACATGTCGGTCATCAACACTCACAATTTTGGCCGATTCTGGTCCATTTCATGCACTATTACTCCATGTTTTGCGGTCCCAGAGCGATTTCCACAAGTGATGATCTCTGGGGTGCGTTTACGTGTCCATCGTCAACACTTATAGTTTTGGCCAATTCTACCCTGTTTCGTGGACTATAACTCACCGTTTTCGGGTCCCATGGCGATTTCCATGGTTGTCGCACCCCGAGATGTGCTTACCTGTTGGTCGTCAGGACTCGTAGTTTGGGCCAATTCTGGCCCGTTTCTTGGACTACTACTCAGTTTTGGGGTCCTGAAGTGATTTCACGATTGACGAACCCCGGGGTGCGTTTATGTGTCGGTCATCAACACTCCAAATTTTGGCCGACTCTGGTCCATTTCATGCACTATTACTCAGCGTTTTGTGGTACCATAGCGACTTCCACGATTGACGATCACCAGGGTGCGTTTACATGTCCATCATCAACACTCATAGTTTTGGCCAATTCTGACATGTTTCATGGACTATTACTCACCGATTTGGGGTCTCGAAGCGATTTCCATAGTTGATGAACCCTAAGGAGCGCCTACATATCGGTCATCAACACTCATAGTTTTGGTCAATTCTGGCCCGTTTAGTGGACTATTACTCACTGCTTTGGGGTCCCTGAGTGATTTCCACGATTAACGAACGCCGGGGTGCGTTTACGTGTCATTCATCAACACTCGTGGTTTTGGTCGATTCTGACCCATTTTGTGGACTATCACTCACCATTTTGGGGTCTCATAGCGATTTACATGGTTGTCGAACCCTAAGGTGCGCTTCCGTGTTGGTCGTCAAGACTCGCAGTTTGGGCCGATTTTGGCCCGTTTCTTTGACTATTACTCAGTTTTGGGGTCCTGAAGCGATTTCCACGACTGACGATCCCCGGGGTGCCATTATGTGTCGGTTGTCAGCACTCACAATTTTAGCCAATTCTGGTCCGTTTCATGAACTATTACTCATCGTTTTCGGGTCCCAAAGCGATTTCCACGATTAACGAACCCAGGGTGCATTTACATGTCGGTCATCAACACTCGCGGTTTTTGTCGATTCTGACCCGTTTCATGGACTATTACTCAGCGTTTTGGGGTCCCAAAGCAATTTCCATGGTTTTTGAACACCAAGGTGCGCTTACCTGTTGGTCATCAACAATCGCCGCTATGGCCAATTCTGGCCCATTTCTTGCACTATTCCTCAGTTTTCGGGTCCCGGAGTGATTTCCACGATTGACGAAACCCTGAGGTGCGTTTATGCGTCGATCATGATCACACGCAGTTTTGGCTGTTTCTGGCCCATTTCATGGATTATTACTCACTGATTTGGGGTCCCCCAGCGATTTCCATGATTGACGAACCCCAGGGTGCGTTTATGTATCGTTTATCAATTATCCTAGGTTTTTTCGATTTTGGGGTCTTTCATGGACTATTACTCACCGTTTTGGGGTCCCAAAGCGATTTCCATGGTTGTCGATCCCCAAGGTGTGCTTACGAGTTGGTCGTCAAGACTCGCAGTTTGGGCCAATTCTGGCCCGTTTCTTGGACAATTACTCAGTTTTGGGGTCCCGAAGTGATTTGACAATTGACGAACCCCGGGGTGCGTTTACGTGTCGGTCATCAACACTCACCGTTTTGGCCGCTTTTGGTCCGTTTCATGCACTATTACTAAGCGTTTTGCAGTCCCAAAGTGATTTCCACAATTGATGATCCCCGGGGTGTGGTCACGTGAGCATCAGCAACACTCACAGTTTTTGTTGGAAATATGCCCTAGAGGCAATAATAAAATGGTTATTATTATATTTCCTTGTTCATGATAATTGTCTATTGTTCATGCTATAATTGTATTAACTGGAAACCGTAATACATGTGTGAATACATAGACCACAACATGTCCCTAGTGAGCCTCTAGTTGACTAGATCGTTGATCAATAGATGGTTATGGTTTCCTGACCATGGACATTGGATGCCATTGATAACGGGATCACATCATTGGGAGAATGATGTGATGGACAAGACCCAATCCTAAGCATAGCACAAGATCGTGTAGTTTGTTTGCTAAAAGCTTTTCTAATGTCAAGTATCATTTCCTTAGACCATGAGATTGTGCAACCCCCGGATACCGTAGGAATGCTTTGGGTATGCCAAACGTCACAACGTAACTGGGTGGCTATAAAGGTGCACTACGGGTATCTCTGAAAGTGTATGTTGGGTTGGCACGAATCGAGACTGGGATTTGTCACTCTGTGTGACGGAGAGGTATCTCTGGGCCCACTCGGTAATGCATCATCATAATGAGCTCAATGTGACTAAGTAGTTAGTCACGGGATCATGCATTATGGAACGAGTAAAGTGACTTGCCGGTAACGAGATTGAACTCGGTATTGGGATACCGATGATCGAATCTCGGGCAAGTAACATACCGGTTGACAAAGGGAACTGTATACGGGATTGATTGAATCCCCGACATCGTGGTTCATCTGATGAGATCATCGTGGAACATGTGGGAGCCAATATGGGTATCCAGATCCCGCTATTGGTTATTGGCCGGAGAGGTGTCTCGGTCATGTCTGCATGGTTCCCGAACCCATAGGGTCTACACACTTAAGGTTCGGTGACGCTAGAGTTGTTATGGGAAATAGTATGTGGTTACCGAAGGTTGTTTGGAGTCCCGGATGAGATCCTGTACATGACGAGGAGCTCTGGAATGGTCCGGAGGTGAAGATCGGTATATTGGACGAAGGGTATTGGAGTCCGGAATTGTTCCGGGGGTACCAGGTGATGACCAGCGTGTCCGAAAGGGGTTTCGGAGGCCCCGACAAGCGTTGGGGGGCCTTATGGGCCAAGGGGAGGGGGCACATCAGCCCACTAAGGGGCTGAGCGCCCCTCCCACCCCATCTCACGTAACCTGGAGAGGTGGGGGCGCCACCCCTAGGGCAGCCACCCCTCCCGGCTTGGGGGCAAGTTTCCTAGGGGGTGGGGGCGCCCAAACCCATCTAGGGTTTCCCCTATGGCCGCCACCCCTCACCTAGGGAACCCTAGGGCGCCTCCCCCTCCTCCCTTCCCCCTATATATAGTGAGGGAGAGAGAGGGCAGCGGCACCCCTTCCCCTGGCGCAGCCCTCTCCCTCCTCCAACACTTCCTCCTCCTCCGTAGTGCTTGGCGAAGCCCTGCCGGAGAACCACGATCTCCATCACCACCATGCCGTCGTGTTGTCGGAGTTCTCCCTCAACTTCTCCTATCCCCTTGCTGGATCAAGGAGGAGACGTCCTCGGGCTGTACGTGTGTTGAACGCGGAGGCGCCGTCCGTTCGGCGCTAGATCGGATCTTCCGCGATTTGAATCGCCGCGAGTACGACTCCATCAACCGCGTTCTTGAAACTCTTCCGCTAGCGATCTTCAAGGGTATGAACATGCACTCCCTCTCTCTCTCTTGTTGCTAGAATCTCCATAGATTGATCTTGGTGATGCGTAGAAAATTTTGAATTTCTGCTACGTTCCCCAACAGTGGTATTAGAGCCAGGTTTATGAGTAGTTTCTATGCACGAGTAGAACACAAGTTGTTGTGGGCGTTGACTTTGTTTAATATGCTTACCGTTACTAGTCCTATCTTGTTTCGACGGTATTGTGGGATGAAGCGGCCCAGACCGACCTTACACGCACACTTACGTGAGACAGGTTCCACCAACCGACATGCACTTGTTGCATAAGGTGGCTAGCGGGTGCCAGTCTCTCCCATTTTAGTCACATCAGATTCGATGAAAAGGGTCACTAGTGCAGAATCGGGCAATAGCACCAGTTCGTAAGGCCCTTTAGTGCTGGTTCCATAACCGGCACTAAAGTGTGGGCACTAAAGCCCGCCCCTTTAGTACCGGTTCAACAAGATCAATCTATGGAGAGCGTCCACCTTTTCTCATTTCATACATCTTCATCCTGCATAATACCACAGAAAAGAATATAGTGAGGATAATTATAGGTAATGATTGATCAAAAGGATCACTACAGCTAGCTTGAGACTTAAATTACAGAAAGAAATCACTTACAGACAATAGCAACTGACGATAGATTTGTCGAGTGCGTCTTGATTTTATAACTGAAACAATTCAGAATACTCAACGGACAGAGCTTTCTCATGGAAGTAATGCTCCTCCTTGACATTCACCATGAGGGACAATCGATCTGAAATCTTGGTAATGTTCATGTACCATTGATGCAATTCATACATTCTCGTTGGGAGGTTCTTGACCTTGTCTGGCTCGACCAAAGGTTGGCCCCGGACATATTTCCATTTTATTTCATCCTCTCTAAGCACAGGCATGGGCTCGATCTCGAGGAGTTGTCCAACAGTGATGTTGAGAACTTCAGCCTGCATTATATGGTCCTTGGTTATTACCACATTGCCCACCTCGGGAACGTAAACGGTTTGCCCACAATAATATTGGGCGCGCGTACTGTCATGTGTTGTTGGCACAACAAGCGAGGGGATCGATTGCGCCGCCTGTTCTCCCAGCTGGGGAATGGTTTTCCCGCATTTTTTGACAACTGCTTGTTGTTTGCTCGATCCCGAGCTCGCCTCCTTACGTAGACGTGCTCGATTTAACTTCCTGATGTGGCGCTCATAGTCTGTGTCAACAGGCTTGGGAGCTGGTGGTTGAGCCATATGAATGAAGTGGTCAATCGTTTCCTCTGGCACTTTCTCCCTTGGCGGCGGTGGCGGTTTCGGTGCAAAATGGGCTTCCACCTCGGCCTTCGATATGGCTGCGTTTTCCTCCTCGTACTTGTCATAAGGCCTCTGCAGAAGAGGCGTGAGTCTTGGACCATATTTATATCGCTTGCCTCCGCCTGTACTTCCTGTACTACCTCGACTCGTACCGCTACGCACCATGGCTGCGGGGTGTCTCTTCTGCGATTGTTGAGGCGGCGGAGACGGCTGACGGGGCTGAGTTGGACGAGGAGGAGTGGCCTGAAGCTGTGCCGGACTTGGAGGAGTGGCCTGAGGTTGTGCCGGACTTGGAGGAGGAGTGGACGTCTGACGCTGTGGCGGACTTGGAGGAGGAGGAGTGGCCTGACACTTTGCCGGACTTGGTGGACTTGTAAGACCGGGAGTCTGCTGACTCGGTGGCGGACTTCGACGAGGAGTCGGCTGACGCGGTGTCGGTGGCCTTCGAAAGATGATGCAATCCTTTTTCCATAGGATGATACGATGTTTGGCCTCACCGAGAAAGCGCTCATCGTCACCTCCAGGAATGTCAAGCTATAGCTCCGAATATGGTGGGTCCACCACCTCATCAACCAAGACACGAGCATAGCCCGCTGGAATCGGGTTGCAATGGAAGGTTGCCTTGGGGGGGATTTGTAAAAGCAACGGCGTCCGCCACCTTCATGGATATGTTCGTTATTTTGACGTGTAGCTCGCAGTTAGTGTTCTCCGTGATGTCATCCACGGGGTATCTACCCAGCATTACGTCGTCCGGGGCGGAACCCACGCTGCTTCTCGGCATGGATGGGGCGGTGCTATCCAATGCTGGATCATCCGCTAGCTGCTGCAGCTGTTGAGACCCCCTTTGCTGGGTAAGTGAGTCGATCTGCTCCTGCTGCCGCTGGAATTTGACTACCAATTCCGCTTGACTTGCTTCTAGGCCTTGAAGGCGTTCATAGTCCCACTTCCTCTGCTCCTCCATCTTCCTCTTCTTCTCCTCCGCAATCTTCTTTCTCGCACGGTTCTGTAGTCGGTGTTCCAGTCTGAAAACCCCTCATACCACGGAAGAGCGCCCTTGCCTCGTGTTCTTCCCGGGTGTTCAGGATTTCCCAGGGCACGCGTAAGCTCGTCGTTCTCTCTGTTGGGCTGGAACACCCCCGATTGTGCCTCTTCTATTGCAACAAGTATCGCATCGTCGGCTCCCTTCAGACTTGCTTTCGTCGAAACATTGCCTGTCTTCGGGTCCAACTCCCCCCATGCGCATAGAACCAAGTCCTGCACCTGGGGGGCCAGCTCTTAGTAACCGGAGTGACACCTGCATTCTCCATCTCTTTCTCAGACTTATCCCACTTAGGCATTGCCACCGCATAGCCACCTGGCCCCAGCTTATGGAACTTATCCTTTTTTTCGGCATTCTTCTTGTTTATTCTCGACCGTTCCTTAGCTAATTCCGAATCCTTGAATTTCACGAAATCGTCCCAATGAGCATGTTGGTTCTCTAGTGTTCCCTCGAATACTGGAGTCTTCCTTTCTCCCTTGACGTACTTGTCCCATTCACGATTCTTGTGGTTCTTGAATGCAACCGCCATCTTCCTAAGAGCAGCGTCCTTGACTTTCTGCACATCTGCTTTTGTGAAATGATCTGGTAGGGTGAAATGTTCCATGAAAGTATCCCAAAGCAGATCTTTTTGATTCTTGTCGAAAAAGTAACATCTGGACGCGGCTTTGCTGGCTCTCTCCATTCTTGAAGTTTGATCGGGAGTTGGTCCTTCACAAGAACTCCGCACTGACGAACGAACTTGTCCGTAATCTTCTTAGGCGCTAATGGTTCGCCATTAGGTCTGACTGCCTCGATATTGTACTTTACGCCCTCCTTCAACTTTTTGTTCAGGCCTTGTTTCGTCCTTTTGCCTGAAGATTTGCTCGATCCGGATGGCTGAAAGAACAAAGATCGATTCGTTAATATATCTTCAAGTCATTTAAAACATGTGATGATCACCAGATGCCTGCTTATATAAATATACCTCGCCGGTCTTTGTTGTTTCAGGATCAACATGTTCTTCGTCATCGTCATAATCGTAGTTCATGACTTCATCAATTCGGTCATCGCGATCGAATATCATATCACCCTCTCCGGTGTTGTTTAGAAATTCGGAGCCGTCATAATCTTCTTCTTCATTCTGATCATCATCTGGCCCGCGTATCATGTCGAACATGGTCTGTTCTCCCTCTCTGTCGGTATTGTCTGCCATAGCTTTTATTTAACTAATCCAAAAGAAATATAAAACAATTTAGTATTCAAACTACATCGTCTCGAATAATAGATATAATCTCGAATACATCGTCTAGAATAATAGATATAATCTCGAATACATCGTCTCGAATAATATATAATATTGAATAGTACATCACTGGCTAGGTAGCTAATTAAAGATCGAATACTACAGAAGAATCTAGGACACTCGCGATCCCTGCGGCGCGGGCGGTGGACACCCAAAGAGAAGGAACCCTCACAGGATCATAGCTGAAGTGAGATCCCTGAAGAAACTGCCAGGTATTGGAGAACCTGCCGCCTTCTAACGCAACCATGTAGCAATGGACGTGCTCGTCCTCCTCCCTGACACGGCGACGTACCACCTCCGGCGGGGCCGGGTCCCTCCGCACCGAAACTGGCCCACGCGAATGCCACCAAACGAGATCAGGGTCGACGACGGGACCCGGGGCCGGGTTCCTCATCAAGCGGCGTGCCCCTCCAGGCAGCACCTCCTAATGCCAGCCCGGCGGAGCCCAGTCCCGGACATGGGTCAGCCGGACATCGTCGCGGACGGGTCGACGGCAAGGATGCGGGCCGGGCATCGTCGAGAACAAATACTAGCTATATGTCCGCAAAAAGTAACATTTTTTTAATGATTGGATTTTGATAACTAAAATTTCTAACATTTCTATATAACACTAATTATGCTATCATTGCATATGTCAAAAATCTATATACTATTTCATACTAATTAAGCATCTAACACTAAAAACAGAAAACACAACTTCTATACATCCATTAAAAAACTGAAAAACAACATTATATAAAAAATTTCCATACTAATTAAACACTAATTATATCCATCTAACATGCATTCATACATATATAATAGTGAAAAAATAATAATCTAAATAATCTAA
>NC_057801.1:1805678-1819741 GCF_018294505.1 Triticum aestivum
GGTACTAAAGGGTGGTCTTTAGTACCGGTTGGTGGCTCCAACCGGTACTAAAGGCCTCGCGCTGCCACCCCAAAGTTTAGTCCCACCTCGCCGGGCGAAGGGCAGCCGCACTGGTTTATAAACCCAGCCGCGGCTACCACTTCGAACTCCTCTATATAGCAGGCTTGTGGGCCTAAACTCTGCGCGCTGCCCTGTGAGTCTGCTCGACCTTTAAGGCATGTAATTACACACCTGTGGCCTATCAGGCCCACAGGGCAGCGCCCCAATTTTTTTTATAGTTTTTTTCTTTTCTGCTTTATTTTCTTCTATTTATTTTTGCGTAGTTTTTTGTATAGTTTTTTCTTTTCTGTTATATTTATTTTCTTCTATTTATTTGTGAGTAGTTTTTCATCTAGTTTGCCAAAATTCAACATTTTCAGAGTTCATTTTGTAGTGATTTTCAATTTCATGGTCATTTTGTAAACGATTGAAAAATAGCAAATATAAATTTTTTTCTTTTCTGCTTTATTTTTTCTTCCTTTTATTTCTGAGTAGTTTTTTCTTTTCTGCTATATTTATTTTCTTCTATTTATTTCTGAGTAGTTTTTTTATATAGTTTTTTTCTTTTCAGCTATAGTTTTTCTTCTTTTCTGCTATTTTTTTCTTTTCTGCAAAACTTGATGGTCAAAGTCTAGAGTTATAACTTAAAAAAAAAAGAAATGTCGACGTGCAATTAGTTTTTGCCATAACAGAAGAAGTCCAGAGTTGTAATAAGTTACTAAAAATAAAAAAGAGGTGCAATGCTCGTTAATTTTCTTCAAGCCTTTCGGAATAGTGTAAACTGCACTGCGCATAGCTCCGTGCAGTCTACCGTATTCCTGAAGGCTTGAAGCTAAGCAACGTGAGCATTGAGCCTCTTCTTCATCGTCTCTGCACTCAGGGCTTATAAACCGCTCCTAGTCCCTCTCACTTCGCGAGGTAGGACTAAAAAACAGCTTACGTCTGGTTCATCCATGAACCGGTACTAAAGGTGCTCGTGGGGCCCCAGCCTTACCTGACACAACCTCATTAGTACCGGTTCGTGGTACGAACCGGCACTAAATGGTGATGATGGGGCCATAGCCTGACCGGAGGCTGACACAGCCTCTTTAGTACCGATTCGTGGCATGAACCGGTACTAAAGGTTCGCCACGAACCGATGCTATTGATCGCCGCCACGAACCGGCACTAGTGTACACATTAGTGCCGGCTGAAATTCCAACAGGCACTATTGTGCTTCACATTTGACCCTTCGCCACGACCCGGTACTAAAGGGGGTGCGCTGGCGCAGGTGCGGTGCGGCAAGTTTAGTCCCACCTCGCTAGCCGAGGGGCGACCGCACTGGTTTATAAACCCCCTTGCGGTCGCTCTCTCGAGCTCATCTCCAAAGCAGGCCTGCTGGGCCTACGTGTTCTTTGCTGCCCTGTGGGCCCACTTGGCCTTTGCGGGCCTGCATCCTGGCCCAACAACAGGTTGGGTTTCTAGTCGTATGCAGGCCGCTCTGGCCTAGTAGGCGGGTTTTATTTTTTATTTTTTTTGCTTTATTTATTTTTGTGTTTTTTGTGTATTTAGAGTTTCTTTGTGAATATTTTTGCTTTAGGCACAAAAAATTACAAAGTTTCTGTTAGTGCCCGTAGTTTTCAAATTTGAATAGTTTAAATTTTGAATTATTTGAAATTAGTGTGAATCACTAGTTTGTGAATAACTTAACTTTAAAAATCAGTAAAGGCATGAAAGAATTTGTTTGCACATAAAATTTCTTCGCGTTTCAAATGCCAAAACACATAACTACCCTAACTATTACAGAGATTCCCCTCTGGGTGTGAAACATAGAAGAAAGTGATGATAGTGAAGCCGATCACATCCCAGATCTTTTGGTGTGAAACTTTTTCTTCGAGTGTGTCCCTTTGCGCCGTAACCATGGAAAATCTTCATCATTTAACGGGATGCCTGGGTCAATATTCACTGTGAATGGAGCAATTTCATCAAACTTTTCATAATCTTCTGACTTGTCTGTCTTGTCATCCACTCCCACGATGTTTCTCTTCCCAGAAAGAACTATGTGCCGCTTTGGCTCATCGTACGATGCATTCGCTTCCTTATCTTTTCTTTTTCTTGGCTTGGTAGACATGTCCTTCACATAGAAAACCTGTGCCACATCATTGGCTAGGACGAATGGTTCGTCTGCATACGCAAGATTGTTGAGATCCACTGTTGTCATTCCGTACTGCGGGTCTTCCGTTACCCCGCCTCGTGTCATATTGACCCATTTGCACCAAAACAAAGGGACCTTTAAACCACGTCGATAGTCAAGTTCCCATATGTCCTGTATATAACCATAATATGTTTCCTTTCTCGTCTTGGTTTCTGCATCAAAGCGGACACCACTATTTTGGTTGGTGCTCTTCTTATCTTGGGCGATCATGTAAAATGTATTACCATTTATCTCGTACCCTTTGAAAGTCATTATATTCGAAGATGGTAACTGGGACAGCAAGTACAAGTCATCTTCAATAGAGGTGTCATGCATGGTACGTGTCTGCAACCAGCTAGCGAAACTCCTGGTTTGTTCACGTGTAATCCAGTCATCAGACCGCTCCGGGTGTTTGGAGCGTAGCAAATTCTTGTGTTCATCCATATACGGAGCCACCAAGGCGGAATTCTGTAGAACTGTGTAGTGTGCTTCAGTGAGAGAATGTCCGTCCATACATATTATTTGTTCCCCTCCTAACGTGCCTTTTCCATCCAGTCTGCCCTTATGCCGCGATTCAGGAACACCAATCGGCTTAAGGTCAGGAATAAAGTCAATACAAAACTCAATGACCTCCTCATTTTGATGGCCCTTGGAGATGCTTCCTTCTGGCCTAGCACGGTTATGAACATATTTCTTTAAGACTCCCATGAAGATCTCAAAGGGGAACATATTGTGTAGAAATACAGGACCCAAAACGTTAATCTCTTCGCATAGGTGAACTAGGACATGCGTCATGATATTGAAGAAGGATGGTGGGAACACCAACTCAAAACTGACAAGACATTGCACCAAATCATTCTGTAACCTTGGTATGATTTCTGGGTCGATTACCTTCTGAGAGATTGCATTGAGAAATGCACATAGCTTCACAATGGCTAATCGAACATTTTCCGGTAGAAGCCCCTCAATGCAACCGGAAGTAGTTGCGTCATAATCACGTGGCAGTCATGAGACTAGGTTCTGGAACTTTTTCTCTGCCATGTTTATTATTCCCTTTATATTCGACGAGAAGCCAGACGGTACCTTAATACTGAGCAGGCATTCAAAGAAGATTTCCTTCTCTTCTTTGGTAAGAGCGTAGCTTGCATGACCCTGATGTATGCCGTCTTCTCTGTGCATACGTTACTGGTCCTCCCGTGCCTCAGGTGTATCTTTTGTCTTCCCATACACGCCCAAGAAGCCAAGCAGGGTCACGCAAAGATTCTTCGTCACGTGCATCACGTCGATTGCGGAGCGGACCTCTAGGTCTTTCCAATATGGCAGGTCCCAAAATATAGATTTCTTCTTCCACATGGGTGCGCGTCCGTCAGCGTCCTTCGGAACAAGTTGTCCGCCAAGACCCTTTCCAAATATCACCTTCAAATCCTTGACCATATCATGTACATCAGCACCAGTACGGTGGCGAGGCTTCGTCCGGTGATCCGCCTCACCTTTGAAATGCTTGCCTTTCTTTCTTATGGGATGCCTGCTCGGAAGAAATAGACGATGTCCCAGGTACACATTCTTCTTACAACTATTCAAATATATACTGTCGGTATCATCCAAACAGTGCGTGCATCCGCGGTATCCCTTGTTTGTCTGTCCTGAAAGGTTACTGAGAGCAGGCCAATCATTGATGGTCACGAACAGCAATGCCTTTAGGTCAAATTCTTCCCCCATGTGGTCATCCCACGCACGTACACCTGTTCCATTCCACAGTTGTAAGAGTTCTTCCACTAATGGCCTTAGGTACACATCAATGTCGTTGCCGGGTTGCTTAGGGCCTTGGATGAGCACTGGCATCATAATGAACTTCCGCTTCATGCACAACCAAGGAGGAAGGTTATTGTCGTGGATTTGTCACGGCAGATGTCCTTGTGAAAGGACTTAGTCGTGGAGCCATCGCTACGGGTTAACTTGAAAGGGGTTAAAGTGGACACAAAGACGCAAGGGTTTATACTAGTTCGGCCCCTTCGATGAAGGTAAAAGCCTACGTCTAGTTGTGATGGAATTGATGTGGTTTCGATGGCTAGGGAGCAAACAAGCTTCGCCTAGGCTCGAGTTATTGTTGTCTGTCCTTAAGCCGCCGTCGGGTCGTCCCCTTATATACACGGGTGACGCCCGTCGGTCCACAGAGTCCCACACTGGTTCATACTCGGATCCCGGTTGGTCTCTCTCTATTCCTAACTTACAATGCAAGTTTACATATCAAGCCGGTTTATGGCTACAGGTTCTAAACCGACTACAGGCCTTGGACCTTCATCTGCTTAATCACCTTTAAACTACTAATGAAGCTAACCCGGCCCAGGTAGGCCGGTTCACGCCCAGTGGTAATATCCCCAACATTAGGCCCCAGATTGATTTGAACTAGTTCATGTCAATCCTTCACAAAAATCTTTGTCTTCAACATCTTCTATTAATTGGTAAACTGCCATGTCGTCATCATCTCTGGTTGCTGTAAACCGGCATGACATCATCATGAAGTTAACATTTATGACGCCTTCTTTTATTAATAGATCTGTGATACCCAAGGCAGCAGCTCCACTTCTGAATCTTGTGGCTCCTGGATTCGCGCGCCTGACACACGTCCCCTGCCTTATAAATAGGACCGAAGGGTCATTTCCTTTTCTCCCCTTCGTCTCTTTCTCTTCGTCTTCCTCGCGTCGCCAGCCTCGGAGCTCCGCCGCCGCCGTTGACCTCTGCACCGTCTTGGGCCGCTGCATCAACCAGAACGCACCAGAGCACCGCGGTAGCCTTCCGCGTCTTCCTCGACTCTGGTAAGCCTTCTGTTCTTCTTAACATAGATCTATTCTAGGGTTTCGTGTTCTTGCCGTGTTCATCACTTGTTCATACTCGTACCCAGACTCCTGGACATATCTGTGAAACCCTGCTCTGACCAGCAGTAGCTTTTTAGCATCCGCCTGTAGTTTTACGCTCAAGTCTATAGATCTCATCCACATTCCTACCCATTGATTTACTTCTGTTCTGCTTTAACCTTTTGAATATTTTCTATTTTTCTGAGCTTGCTTCAGATCCATTGCTGTAATAAGACCTTGTGAAACCTATTTCTGCATACTTAGCCATCCGCAACCTCAATTGCTTTCAATGTTTAGATCAGGCGGTTTAACTTAATATAGAAAAAGTTAATAAACCGGTATATACCATTAGTCCCCTTGTTGAACCGCCAGAACTCTTTAGCCATATGATGCCACTTCATAAAAATTCGGTTTAAATATACTGCCTCCGGTTTAGCATTGTTCATACCAGCGCCTTCTTTTATCCAACATGTTCTTGAACCGGAATCACCTATTTCTTGTAGATCTCACCATGGCCAAACAAGTATATGAGTGCAACTGGGTTCCTTCTCGTGTCACAGAAACTTAGTTGGATAATTTAGTCTCGATCGGCGCTTTAGACAGCAAAGAGACTATCCACTGGAGGGTTCCTGGTGATGAATGTCCTCCCACACCTCAAGAGGGAGAGGTTGTGATCTTTGCGGATCACTTAGCCCGGGGCTTCAAACCGTCCGGCTCTAAATTTTACCGGGATGTGTTAGCCAATTTTCAACTCCGCCCGCAAGATACTGGCCCCAATTCTGTTACCAACTTATGTCACTTCCAAGTGCTCTGTGAGGTATACCTTCAAGAGAAACCCACAGTTGAATTGTTCAGAGACTGCTTCCACTTAAACCGCCGCACAGAATTCACTGATGGTCCCAATACCGAATTGGGCGGTATGGCAATTCAGAAAAGGAAAGAAATCACTTATCCCCATGCCAGACTACACAGTCACCCCAAGGAGTGGAATGCAACATGGTTTTACTGCAAAGATACTTCCCCTGATGATGAAAATCCTTTGCCTGGCTTTCGTCCGGAGCGGCTCAGCAATACACACCCCTTCCCACAAAGGTTAAGTGCCAAGGAGAGGAGTAAATATGCTCCGCAATTATCCAAGCTCCGAGCCTTCATGGCCAACGGTTTAACAGGAGTAGATCTCGCACGCTGTTGGATATCATGGAGCATACTGCCTTTCAGCCGGCGCTCCGGTTTAATGTGCAAGTATACTGGTAGCGTTGATGACCCACTCGGACACACCAAAATCCAGCTCTCCGATGATGAAGTCATAGAGGCTGTGAAGAAAATGCTGAACGAACCGAAGCACCTCTGCGCTCAAACCGGCCTGCTCCCTTTCTGTGCTACCAACAAACCGCCAGCTGTAAGATTTTGATTGTACTTTTTACTAAACCTGTTATTGCTATCTCTGTCTGACATCAATTGCTACTTAACCAGGGTGATAATCCGTTTTGGAGCAAGAAGCTTCCACAAGACAAACCGGAGAAAGCAGAACGGTCAACCCGGCTAAAGACCAAGGTCATCAAGAAGCCTGCTAAAAAGAGGAAAACCACTGCTTCATCTGATCCGGCTGTTGATGATGATGTGGGTAACTCGGACCTTGAGGTAGAACTCGATTCACTAGGCTTACTTTTTTACACGCCTTATTGATGATGATACTTGTCAGGACGACACTGAAGCCAGTAATGCTGATGTCGCTGAGGTAACTATTCTCTCTTCTGATTCAGATCCTTTGCCTTTGCCAAAATTTCGCCAGGCAAACCGGAAAGTTAAATTTTCTCATCCTCTTGCTTACTTGGATCCCAAATTTTTTATGAAGACTCAGCAACATGAAGCTCGCCGCGCAACCCGGCACAGCGGCCAGGTAGTTACCTCCGCCGGTTTACCAAACAGTCCAGTTCGAAAACGCTGCTCCGAGGTCTCCGACCTTTTTATTAATTTATATCCTAAAGTGGGTTTCATCCGTCAACCTCTTAATCCGTCCGACTCCGATTATCAGGTTACTTCCCATTCTTCCTCTGGTGAATCGTCGGCCACTCAGCTGCCACAACTGAAAACGGTTCTTGGGTAAGCTAGACTGAACATATGCTTCTGGTATACCACGTTATAACTTATGCTGTTCCTTGACTCTTTGTTTCTCTTTCAGGGCTAAACCTAAACCGAGCAAGAAAGCCCGCCTGGATAAAGCGGCCGAGGAAGATGTTGCCCCTGAACAGGATAAAACACTAGATCTTGAAACGTTCGTTTATGAGGATATTCCCAATGATCCTCCCTTGCAAGATGATGCTATTCCTGAGAAAAGGCCTATCAATACCTCAGTCCCTGTTGACCAGCCTGCCAGCTCCGTCCGGATTGATAGATCCCGCAGTCCTTCAAAGCCTGCCGATAAACCGACCGCGCCAACGCAAACCGGCGAGTCCAAGGATGATGATGTTGTAATTACCGGCGTAGGTCGCTTTGAACCAGAGAATCCTATCGCTTTGGCCAAGCATACTGTGAAAGAAGATTTTCTGCCATGAACAAAGGCAAATGGGATGTTGATCTGGAAACATATGCTGCTCTGAGTGCCCAAGATCTTTATTCTGGTTACTTGAACTGGCTATATACTAGTCGTGACTGTGAAGCTGGCCTGGTAAAGATGATGAGAGATAAATTTGAGGTAACTTCCTTGTGCTTCTTCTTTCTTTAATTACTGCCACTGTATTAATCCTCCTAGCCCCCAAGGGCCAGTTTGTAACCTTCTTCAAACCGGGACTTGAATATAGTCCTCAATACTTTGAAATCCATCAATGTAGCCCCCAAGGGCTGGTTCAACTTAGTATAGTTAAACCGGGACTCCAATAAAGATTCTAACATCAGTACATAACTGAGCAAATAGCCATTAGCCCCCAAGTGCCAAGTTGAATACCTGTATTGAGCTTGGGACTTTGCGATTTAGTAATAGATGAAAATTGAAGGTGCATTAGCCCCCAAGTATCAAGCGTATAACTTGTTATGTGGTTGGTACTTCAAATTCTTGTACCGTTTGTTTACAGCCAAGCACTGTCTTTATGCAGGCTGAAGTGAGGATCAAAGAGGACCGGATTACTGATCTGCAGGAAACTTTGAAAACCCAACAAGCTGAAACCGACAAGGCAAGGGAAGAAATAACCAGCGCTTTGAGCATCACAGAACAGCTGAAGGAGGGCTTCCAGAAGGAGCGGACTGATTGGGCCACTGAGAAGGCCACTTTAATAAAAAGAGCTGAAAACGCTGAAGCTGCCCTTAAACCGGTGGTAGATGAGCTGACAGCCGTAAAGCGGCAAGTACATTCCATGACTGCTGCTATCTTTGGTAAGCTCCTTTCGGTTTCCTGGACAACTCTGGCCTGCTTATAATAGATCCGGTTTGTGATCTTTCCTGTATTGTTGCAGGTACACGCATTGGTCACTTAGGGTCAGATGTTCGGAAGAAGTTGAAGGCTGCCTACACTTTAATTGAACAGCTGTATACCGGAGCGCAGCGGATCATCACCACTGCATCTCATAACAATCCGGCACCCACTTTAATCCAAGACACTCTTAATAGGTTGTCAATGCTTCCTGCTCGGATTGAAGAACTGAAAAAATCTGCTGCTCGAACCGGAGCCATTAATGCCTTGATCCGGGCAAAAGCATGGGTGCCGGATTTTGATCCTGTTGAGGCAGCTCAAGGCTATCCCAGCTTGAAGGAAGACGGCTCAGAGTTCAATGAAGATGATTTGAGGGCGATAAACCGTGCAGTACGCCCTCTGGCTTGTCAATTGGCTGAAGAGGCAGACTTGTCGCATTATCAAGCTCAGTACAATGATCAGAACAAACGAGTGCCTGCACCAACTCCTGAAGCGGAGAATCTGATTCCTCCAATCGTAAGCATACTTACGCTCCTGATATTGAACCGTCTTCTCTGATCCATGGAGAGGCTGTCTTTCAAACTTTAATGGGAATCGACTGGACCACTATTGATTTCCAGCCAATGGATAGAGATGAGGAAGCTGAAACGGCGCGGGCCGACCCACAGTCATCAGACCGGGGCGATGAACAGGCTTGAACCGGAAGCCAGTTTAAATAGCTGCTTTACTATGATCCACCGGAACGACAATGATCTTATTTGGGCACCGCGTTGCCTTGTAATAGGATAGTCAATACTTCTGCCTTGAATATGCCTTCGTGCATAAGTACTGATGCTTTTGCTTGAAATCCTCAATTTATATTTCCTGCAATCAGAAAATCCTGAACTTCGGTGGCGGTTATACCGCCAACCGGTTTATGACCTTTATATATATATCATCAATGTATTTAAGACGTATAATCAAATATGTGATACAAAATACCTGCCATCGCTGGGCATGAAGTTGGTTTAGCCAGGCTTGAAACGGAGTATTTATAAACCGTTACCATCAAAGGGGAGAAAACAACTCCCATGTAAACCGTGCTGGGTCATTATGAGCCCCCCTGCTACTTCATGATGTTAACAGGAAAGTTAAACCGGGCATATTTCTCCGGATTACAAATGAACCGATTTCCGTCAGCTGAACCGGTAAAAAAGTGTTGTTGGTTTAAAGGAAACACAACAAAAATTGAAGAATAGTCATAAAAGAAATATGGAAGCAAAGGCAATGATAAAAACCGTTTGCAAAAACATGCTTTACTGAGCTGATCAGATGGTGTTACCACGGTCGGACAGGACCAAGCCCCCAACAGGAGTGACAATGGTTCAAGTCAGCCAGGTCCCTAAATGAAACCGTGGGATTTATGCCGATCAAAAGGCGTGGCAATGGTTCGGGTTCGACCAAGCCCCCAAGTGATTCTGTGGCCTTAGGCCGATCAAGAGGCGTGACTGGTTCAGACTTGACCATGTCCCCAAGTGATCTGGTGGCTTTCGCCTATCAAAAGGTGTCACATTGGTTCGGACACGATCAAGGCCCCAAGTGATATCACAAAGCTTTTGTGAAAAGAAAATTTCAAGGGGTAAACCGGAGGCCGCTTTAAAACAGAACCACTCCATGTAACCACACATGATATGAAAGGACAGAGACCCCACTTTAGCTGAGGCTCCGGTTTTATTATATCAATGATAATATATACACTGCCATAATATGTACATAGATAGAGCCGATGGCTCAAGTGTAGTAAGGCCGAAGATGAGCTATATTCCACGGCCTGTTGGTCTCCTCCTCTGATGTGCGTGAGTCTTTATGCTCTCGAATATCAATCAGATAGTACGACCCATTGTGCAGATCCTTGCTGACCACGAAAGGTCCCTCCCAAGGTGGGGATAACTTGTGCATATCCGTCTGGTCTTGGATGAGCCGAAGCACCAAATCTCCTTCTTGAAAAGTTCTGGTTCTGACCCGGCGACTGTGATAGCGACGAAGATCTTGTTGATAAATCGCCGAGCGGGCAGCCGCTATGTCACGCTCCTCATCTAATAGGTCCAAAGCATCTTTCTGTGCTGTCTCATTGTCCGGTTCAACATAAGCCACCACACGAGGCGAATCGTGCCGGATATCACTAGGGAGAACCGCCTCTACTCCGTAGACCATAAAAAACGGTGTGTATCTTGTAGATCGGTTGGGCGTAGTGTTGATACTCCATAGCACAGATGGTATCTCTTCAACCCAACATCTCGGTGTTCTCTGCAATGGAACCATAAGCCAGGGTTTGATGCCTCGCAAGATCTCTTGATTAGCTCGTTCTGCCTGCCCATTTGACTGGGGGTGAGCCACTGATGATACGTCAAGTCTGATGTGCTCACGTTCACAGAATTCCTTCATAGCACCCTTGGATAAATTGGTACCATTGTCAGTAATGATACTGTGTGGAAAGCCAAACCAGAAAATCACCTTTTTAATGAACTGCATCGCTGTAGCTGCATCACACTTGCTGACAGGCTCCGCTTCAACCCACTTGGTAAACTTGTCAACTGCCACCAAAAGGTGGGTTTTCTTATCCGACCATATCCAGCCCCCATGTTGCAAACGGCCAAGTAATTGGAATCATCCTCAATTCTTGAGCCGGCACATGAGCACGCCTTGAAAATTTCTGACAGCCATCACACCGTTTAACCAAGTCCTCTGCATCAGCATGAGCTGTCAATCAATAAAACCCGTGACGAAACGCCTTAGCCACCAGAGACTTTGAACCGACATGGTGACCACAATCCCCTTCATGGATTTTGCGTAAAATTTCACAACCTTCCTCAGGAGAGACGCAGCATTGAAACGCCCCTGATACACTGCAATGATGCAATTTGCCATTGATAATTGTCATAGATTTGGATCGCCGGACTATCTGCTTGGCTAGAGTCTCATCCTCTGGCAACTCTCCCCGGTTCATGTACGCAAGATAAGGAACTGTCCAATCCGGTATAATATGCAGGGCTGCCACCAATTGAGCCTCCAGATCAGGAATAGCCAAATCCGCTTCACCCGGGAGCTTGACTGACGGGTTGTGCAACACATCGAGAAAGACATTAGGCGGGACCGGTTTACGCTGAGAGCCCAACCGGCTTAAAGCGTCCGCCGCTTCATTTTTTCGACGATCCACGTGCTCCACCTGATAACCCTTGAAGTGACCCACAACAATATCCACCTCACGATGATATGCAGCCATAAGCGGGTCCTTAGAATCCCAAGTGCTAGATACCTGTTGAGCCACGAGGTCAGAGTCACCGAAGCACTTAACCCGACTTAGATTCATCTCTTTAGCCATCCGGAGACCATGGAGCAAAGCTTCATACTCAGCTGCATTATTAGTACAAGGGAACATTAAGCGGAGAACATAACAAAACTTATCACCCCGTGGGGAAGTTAATACGACTCCAGCCCCCTAGCCTTCCAATTGCCTGGATCCATCAAAATGGATAGTCCAATATGTGTGATCCGGCTTTTCCTCTGGTGCTTGCAACTCCGTCCAATCATTTATGAAATCAACAAGTGCTTGAGACTTCACCGCCGTCCGAGGCACGTACTTCAATCTGTGCGGCCCAAGTTCTATGGCCCACTTGGCAATCCGGCCAGTCGCCTCCCGGTTCTGTATGATATCGCCCAAGGGAGCTGAACTGACCACTGTGATGGGGTGCCCTTGGAAATACTGCTTCAACTTCCGGCTTGCCATGAAAACTCCATATACCAGCTTCTGCCAATGCGGATACCTTTTCTTGGATTCAATAAGCACCTCGCTGATATAGTAAACCGGCCGCTGAACCGGATACTCCTTGCCTGCCTCCTTGCGTTCTACCACAATAGCCACGCTAACTGCACGAGCATTGGCCGCTACGTATAACAATAACGGCTCCTTGTCGACCGGAGCTGCAAGAACGGGCGGATTGGCTAATTGCCGCTTCAAGTCCTCCAATGCTGCATCAGCAGCTGGACTCCAGATGAATTGATCTGTCTTTCTCAACATCTGGTATAAAGGGATGGCCTTCTCTTCGAGGCGGTTGATAAACCGGCTCAGTGCGGCGATCCGACCCGCCAAACGCTGAACATCGTTGATACACTTTGGTTTAGACAGGGAGGTGATAGCCGTAATCTTCTCCGGATTAGCCTCAATTCCTCTGTTGGACACAAGAAAGCCCAGTAACTTGCCTGCCGGAACACCAAAGACACATTTGGCAGGGTTAAACATCATCTTATAAACCCGCAAGTTGTCAAAGGTTTCCTTCAAATCATCAACCAGCGTCTCCTTCTGCCTTGACTTGACTACAATATCATCCACATAGACGTGCACATTGCGGCCGATCTGTTTATGCAGGCAATTCTGTACACACCGTTGATAAGTGGCTTGGGCGCTCTTGAGCCCAAAAGGCATAGATACATAGCAGAAGGCTCCAAAGGGAGTAATAAACACCGTCTTCTCCTGGTCCTTAACCGCCATTTTGATCTGATGATACCCAGAATACGCATCCAAAAAACTCAAACGCTCACAACCCGCCGTGGCGTCAATAATCTGGTCAATGCGAGGGAGGGAAAAAGGATCAGCTGGACAAGCCTTGTTAAGATCCGTATAATCCACACACATACGCCAAGTGCCATTTTTCTTAAGTACCAGCACCGGATTAGCGAGCCATTCTGGATGGAACACTTCAATGATAAAACCAGCTGCTAAGAGCCTGGCCACTTCTTCTCCAATAGCTTTGGGCCTTTCTTCGTTAAACCGGCGGAGAAACTATTTTACCGGTTTATACTTGGGATCAACATTAAGAGTGTGCTCAGCGAGTTCCCTTGGTACACCTGGCATGTCAGAAGGCTTCCATGCAAAAATGTCCCGATTCTCACGAATGAACTAGATGAGCGCGCTTTCCTATTTAGGGTCCAAGTTGGCACTGACAGTGAACTGGTTGGACGAATCGCCGGGCACGAAGTCAACAAGCTTGGTCTCAGCCGCCGATTTGAACTTCAGATCTGAATCATGCTCCGTAGTCGGCCTCTTCAAAGGGGTCATGTCCGCCGGATCAACATTGTCCCTATAATATTTCAACTCCTCCGTGGCACAAACCGACTCTGCATAGGCCGCATCACCTTCCTCACATTCCAAAGCAATCTTGCGGCTCCCATGAACCGTTATTGTCCCTTTGTAACTCGGCATCTTAAGCTGCAAATAGATATAACAAGGCCGTGCCATGAATTTGGCATAAGCCAGCCGCCCAAATAAGGCGTGATACGGGCTCCGAATTTTCACTACCTCAAAGGTTAGTGTTTCAGATCGGGAATCATGCTCGTCCCCAAAAGCCACCTCCAAGGCTATCTTACCAACAGGATACGCTGATTTGCCAGGCACCACACCATGGAACATCGTATTAGACGGTCTGAGATCCTTGTCTGTTAGCCCCATGCGGCGGAATGTCTCATAGTACAGGATGTTAATACTGCTCCCTCCATCCATGAGTACCTTGGTGAATTTATAACCTCCCACCTAAGGGTCTACCACTAATGCCAA
>NC_057801.1:1820006-1867905 GCF_018294505.1 Triticum aestivum
GACCAGCGTAAATAACGCGATACGGTTGGTTCAACAGAGTTCACTGCTCGCTTGTGAAGTTTCCGGTCGCGCTTATCCAAGCTAGTTGTGAAAACGTGATACTGCCCATTGTTCAACTGTTTTGGCTGGCTCTGATAAGCCGACCGCTGCTGCTGTTGCTGTTGGTTGTAACCCCCTTGACCGCTCTGATTATCTTGGTTATTATTACCGCCCTGATTGAAACCTAAACCGGAAGCTCCATCGTGACCCGACCCATGGAAACCGAATCCTGAGCCACCACCTGACCCACGGTCATACCGGAAGGCATTAGAGTTTTTAAATTCCTGCATAATGTAACAATCCTTCCAAAGGTGGTTAGCCGGCGCCTTCTTCGTCCTGTGTTTTGGGCAAGGCTGATTCAGCAAATAGTTTAAGCGATCCGGGTTAGGATTTGGAGCCCCATTACGATTCGCCGCTTTACCTCTGCGCCGCTGACCCTTGTCCTGCGCATTAGTGTTAGCCACAAAGTCCATGCTGCCATCCGCTTTACGCCTGCCTTCGTTTCCATGGCCCGCCGGTTTGTATTGATGCCCCTTAGAGTTGCTATTCTTTTTTCCCTTCCCTGCTTCGTGATCGTCAGTCTCGGGATCCTTGGTACTATCAGAATCAACATACTTCACTAAAGCGGCCATGAGAGTTCCCATGTCATTACAGAACCGCTTCATACGCCCCAACTTCAACTTTAGAGGCTTAAACCGGCAGTTGCGCTCCAGGGTTAAGATCGCAGAGTCAGCATTGATCCTATCAGACGAGTGCAAGACTTCAGAAACGCGGCGTACCCAATGGGTTGTTGACTCTCCGTCCTCCTGAACACAAGCCGCCAAGTCTACTATGGACTTAGGCTGCTTACACGTATCTTTGAAATTCTAGATAAACCGGGTCCGCAACTGGGCCCATGAACTGATAGAATTAGGCGGCAGGCTCTTCAACCAAGTACGGGCTGTGCCTTCAAGCATCATGGTGAAGTACTTTGCACACGCGGTCTCATCCACATCCAGCATCTCCATTGCCATCTCATAACTCTCTACCCACGCTTCTAGAGATAAATCACCGGTGTAATTTGGCACCTTGCGTGGGCCCTTGAAGTCCTTGGGCAGGCGTACATTGCGTAAAGCGGGGACTAAACATGGCACTCCCAAGCTAGATGCGACCCCTGGCCCGGCAGAGGTGGTAGGACGAACCGGTGTAAGCTGATCCACCTCGTTCTGTGCTGCTAACTCGGCCTCCCTTCATGCCCGGGCCCGGTCCACTACATCCTGAGCATCGTGAACACCACCGTCCGGGTTATTGCCACGGGCCGCTTCACGGCCCCACGCATTGCTTGATATGGCTGGTTCATCCAGGCACCTACTATAGCTCCGGCTTGGACGAGGTGTGGAATGAATCCGATCGCGGCTGTATGAATATGCCTCCTGTTGAATCAAAGCGGTCCGGAGAAGTTCCTTAACCCGACGCGTCTCTATTGCTTGTGGAGAGTCTCCTTCAACCGGGATAGCTTCTAATCACGCAGCAGCTGCGACAAGATTGTCCATAGGATTAGAATAATGACCCGGAGGTGTCTGGACCGGCGGAGGAATCACAATGTTCTGCCGAGGAGGTTCCATCAGGCGGGGTTGGACCGTCGCTCCTGGCCCTGGTGCCTCGACCCGGTTTACCTCCAGGTGCCCCGGCGGATTACTGGTTCCAGCTCCCGGAGTGTGAAAGAGATTTTGAGGGTCGAACCCTAACGGCAGGCGTGATCTATGCTTCCGCTTCAAGACCTCCTGTGATGCGTTCTGGTCGAGCATGAGCTTATAGGCCTGGGCATCCAAAGCGGCCCGCTCTGCAGCCATCCTGTCCTTCTCTGCTGCCAGGTCGGCTTTGGCCTGTACGATCTGGTCTCTCACCTTTGCAATCTCTGCATCATGGGCCTCCTGATCCGCCGGATTGTCCTCTGCCATAAGTACCGCTAGTGCGTCAAACAGGTCAGACAGAACATGAACCGGTGGGGGCACAAGGCCTCCTGCCCTTGCTGCCGCTGCCGCTGCTGATCCAGAGAGCATTGCTGCTGCGGTCGAAGAGTGATTCGCTGCCTGCGTGCCGGCCATGAATATTCCAACCCGGTTGATCTGATCTGGGGGGTCCGGAACACTATTGCCATCGGAACAGCCCCTAATCTGGTCGTCTTGCAACTGGTACAATGATTCGGTCTCTCCGGTTGAGGACTCGTCGCCGGAATAAACGACGGTCTCGCTACCGTATTCTGACTCGTCCTCATGCTCTCCTCCGTGGATGACTCCCACGAAGGCACGCCTCATGGCCGGTTTAACCTGGGTAGATCTCGCACGCTAAGCCGTCTCGACGAGGTCGGTGCGGATGTCCGGCTCAGGCCCAGGCTCACCAATCTTGCCGATAAAAACATGTATGCCACCAACGGGGACCCGGTACCCGTACTCGATCGAGCCGGCTTCGGGACCCCATCCTGCATCGTCGATGTAGAGCTTGCCGCGACGACTCTTGGTCATCCGGCCCACAACATAGCCTTCGAGTCCTTTGAGCTTGCCCTCCGAGATCATCAAACCGTCGTGCGATAGCCCCACGGTGGGCGCCAACTATCGTGGATTTGTCACGGCAGATGTCCTTGTGAAAGGACTTAGTCATGGAGCCATCGCTACGGGTTAACTTGAAGGGGTTAAAGCGGACACAAAGACGCAAGGGTTTATACTAGTTCGGCCCCTTCGATGAAGGTAAAAGCCTACGTCTAGTTGTGATGGAATTGATGTGGTTTCGATGGCTAGGGAGCAAACAAGCTTCGCCTAGGCTCGAGTTATTGTTGTCTGTCCTTGAACCGCCGCTGGGTCATCCCCTTATATACACGGGTGACGCCCGTCGGTCCACAGAGTCCCACACCGGTTCATACTCGGATCCCGGTTGGTCTCTCTCTATTCCTAACTTACAATGCAAGTTTACATATCAAGCCGGTTTATGGCTACAGGTTCTAAACCGACTACAGGCCTTGGACCTTCATCTGCTTAATCACCTTTAAACTACTAATGAAGCTAACCCGGCACAGGTAGGCCGGTTCACGCCCAGTGGTAATATCCCCAACAGTTATACAAACATAGAGTCACAGGCCAAGTGCTATGGTTGCTGCTCTGCTCCCCAAAAGGATTAATGCCATCTGCGCTTAGACCAAACCATACCCTCCTTGCATCATCTGCAAACTCCTTCCCATACTTTCTTACGATTTTTCTCCACTGCGATCCGTCAGCGGGTACTCTCAACTTTCCGTCTTTCTTACGGTCTTCTCTGTGCCATCGCATCGCCTTGGCATGCTCTTTGTTTTGGAACAAACGTTTCAACCGTGGTATTATAGGAGAATACCACATCACCTTGGCAGGAATCTTCTTCCTGGGGCGCTCGCCCTCGACATCACCATGCTCATCGCGGATGATCTTATAGCGCAATGCACCACATACCAGGGAAGCGTTCAAATCCTCGTACTCACCGCGGTAGAGGATGCAATCATTAGGGCATGCATGTATCTTCTGCACCTCTAACCCTAGAGGGCAGACAGCCTTCTTTGCTTCGTACGTACTCTCGGGCAATTCGTTGTCCTTTGGAAGCATATCCTTTATCATTACCAGCAACTTTCCAAATCCCTTGTCAGATACACCATTCTCTGCCTTCCATTGCAGCAATTCCAGTGTGGTGCCCTGCTTTTTCTTGTCACCTATGCAATTCGGGTACAACAATTTTTTGTGATCCTCTAACATGCGCTGCAACTTCTTCTTCTCCAAATCACTTGCGCAGTTTCTCTTTGCATCGGAAATGGCCCGACCTAGATCATCAACGGGCTCATCTGATGCCTCTTCTTCAGCTTCTTCCCGCATTGCCGGCTCAGCTTCTTCCCGCATTACCGGCTCAGCTTCTTCCCCCATTGTTGTATCATCGTATTCAGGGAACCCATGGCCAGGATAGCTGTCGTCATCCTCTTCTTCTTCATTTTCTTCCATCATAACCCCTCTTTCTCCGTGCTTGGTCCAAACATTATAGTGGGGCATGAAACCGGACTCAAACAGGTGGACGTGAATGGTTCTTGACGTAGAGTAATTGCAACCATTCTTACAGCCAGCACATGGACAAGGCATAAAACCATCTGCCCGCTTGTTTGCCTCAGCCGCAAGCAGAAAAGTATGCACGCCCTCAACGAACTGGGGAGAGAATCGGTCATCGTACATCCATTGCCAGCTCATCTTCATTACACAACACCGAATAGACCAAATTAATACAAGTTCATACATAAAGTTCATACAACACTTAAATGCAACAAACAAATAACTCTCTAGCTAAAGCATTTAAATGCAACAACAAATGCGATCAAGATCGCAACTAAGGTAACAATTGATCCAACAGCATAATGATACCAAGCCTCACTATCGATGGCATATTTTCTAATCTTTCTAATCTTCAAGCGCATTTTCTCCATCTTGATCTTGTGATCATCGACGACATCGGCAACATGCAACTCCAATTCCATCTTCTCCCCTCAATTCTTTTCAATTTTTCTTTCAAGTACTCGTTTTCTCTTTCAACTAAATTTAACCTCTCAACAATAAGTTCGGTTGGAATTTCCGGTTCACATACCTCCTAGATAAAAATAGCTATGTCAACTTGATGGGCATAATTTGTCATAAACACGAAATGCAACAAATAGTTTTAAAAGAGAATATACCACATCCGAATCATAACAAGGACGAGGGCCGACGGGGACGGATATCAAAACCATGGCACTATGTATAACAAACAACGTACGGGTAAGATAATTATTATACGAGTAACTATATATCCAAATCACACAAACATCAAATTTTTATATAAAATTTCATGAACAAGAGGCTCACCACAAGGTGGTGCCGGCGACGGGACGGTGCGGACGATCGACGGTGGTTACGACGGAGATTTAGAAGGCACTAAGTAAACCACACCTACATATGCAAACTAAGTGTTATTTTGACCTCAAATTGCATATAAATCAAATACTACCACATATAATTCCTCCCAAATTACTAAAACCCACAATTAATCACTATATAAACCAATGCAAGAGCTAATCTAGCAATGAGAGATGAAAGGACAAAGTTGCTAACCTTGGTGATCATTTGAATGGATGAGGGCCTGCAAATCTTGACAAATTTGGGGCAAATTTTGTGATGAACTCGAGAGGAAGAAGGGAAGAACAGAGGAGAGGGAGAGGGGAAAGGGGGAAGAGCAGAGTGCGGGTGGACGAAGGGTTTATATAGGATGACCTTTAGTACCAGTTCGTGCCACGAACCGGTACTAAAGGTGCTGGAAGGGCCCCACTCTGACAACATCCTGCCACCACTTTCTTTAGTACCGGTTCGTGGCATGAACCGGTGCTAAAGGTTCGCCACGAACCAGTAATAAAGAGCTCCTCCCGCCTAGCCGTTGGAACCGGCACTAATGGACACATTAGTGCCGGTTCTGTTACAAACCGGGACTAATGTGTCTCACATTTGACCCTTTTTCTACTAGTGGTCCTTATGAAGAGTAAATAGCAATTGGCATATCACGTTGTGGTTTTGGCGTAGGTGAGAAACGTTCTTGCTAGAAACCTGTAACAACCACGTAAAAACTTGCAACTACAATTAGAGAACGTCTAACTTGTTTTTGCAGCATATGCCACGTGATGTGATATGGCCAAAGAGGATATGATGAATGAAATATATGTGATGTATGAGATTGATCATGTTCTTGTAATAGGAATCATGACTTGCATGTCGATGAGTATGACAACTGGCAGGAGCCATAGGAGTTGTCTTAATTTATTGTACGACCTGCGTGTCACTGAATAACGCCATGTAATTACTTTACTTCATTGCTAAACCGTTAGCCATAGTAGTAGAAGTAATAAGTTGGTGAGACAACTTCATGGAGACACGATGATGGAGATCATGATGATGGAGATCATGGTGTCATGCCGGTGACGATGATGATCATGGAGCCCCGAAGATGGAGATCAAAAGGAGCAAAATGATATTGGCCATATCATGTCACTATTTGATTGCATGTGATGTTTATCATGTTTATGCATCTTATTTGCTTAGAACAACGTTAGTAAATAAGATGACCCCTCATTAAATTTCAAGAAAGTGTTCCCCCTAACTGTGCACCGTTGCGGAAGTTCGTTGTTTTGAAGCACCACGTGATGATCGGGTGTGATAGATTCTAACGTTCACATACAACGGGTGTAAGCCAGATTTACACACGCGAAACACTTAGGTTGACTTGACGAGCCTAGCATGTACATACATGGCCTCGGAACACAAGAGACCGAAAGGTCGAACATGAGTCGTATAGTAGATGCGATCAACATGAAGATGTTCACCGATGATGACTAGTCTGTCTCACGTGATGATCGGACACGACCTAGTTGACTTGGATCATGTATCACTTAGATGACTAGAGGGATGTCTATCTGAGTGCGAGTTCATAAGATGAACTTAATTATCCTAAACATAGTCAAAAGGTTTTTGCAAATTATGTCATAGCTCGCACTTATAGTTCTACTATTTTAGATATGGTCCTAGAGAAAATTTAGTTGAAAGTTAATAGTAGCAATTATGCGGATTGGGTCCATAAACTGAGGATTGTCCTCATTGCTGCGTAGAAGGCTTATGTCCTTAATGCACCGCTCGGTGTGCTGAACCTCGAGCGTCGTCTGTGGATGTTGCGAACATCTGACATACACGTTTTGATAACTACGTGATAGTTCAGTGATGTTAAACGGTTTAGAACTGAGGCACCAAAGACGATTTTGAAACGTCGTGGAACATATGAGATGTTTCGAGGGCTGAAATTGGGATTTCAGGCTCGTGCCCACGTCAAGAGGCATAAGACCTCCGACGAGTTTCTTAGCCTGCAAACTAAGGGAGAAAAGCTCAATCGTTGAGCTTGTGCTTAGATTGTCTGAGTACAACAATCACTTGAATCGAGTGGGAGTTAATCTTCCAGATGAGATAGTGATGTTCCTCCAAAGTCATTGCCACCAAGCTGCTAGAGCTTCATGATGAACTATAACATATCAGGGATAGATATGATGATCCTTGAAATATTCGCGATGTTTGACGCCGCGAAATTAGAAATCAAGAAGGAGCATCAGTTGTTGATGGTTAGTGAAACCACTAGTTTCAAGAAGGGCAAGGGCAAGAAGGGATACTTCATGAAATGGCAAATCAGTTGCTGCTCTAGTGAAGAAACCCAAGGTTGAAACCAAGCCCGAGACTAAGTGCTTCTATAATGAGGGGAACAGTCACTGAAGCAGGACTACCCTAGATACTTGGTAGATGAGAAGGCTGGCAAGGTCGATAGAAGTATATTGGATATACATTATATTAATGTGTACTTTACTAGTACTCCTAGTAGCACCAGGGTATTAGATACCGGTTCGGTTGCTAAGTGTTGGTAACTCGAAATAAAAGCTGCGGAATAAACGAAGACTAGCTAAAGGTGAGATGACGATATGTGTTGGAAGTGTTTCCAAGCTTGATGTGATCAAGCATTGCATACTCCCTCTACCATCAAGATTGGTGTTAAACCTAAATAATTGTTATTTGGTGTTTGCGTTGAGCATAGACATGATTGGATTATGTCTATCGCAATACAGTTATTCATTTAAGGAGAATAATGGTTATTCTGTTTATTTTAATAATACCTTCAATGGTCTTGCACCTAAAATGAATGGTTCATTGAATCTCGATCGTAGTGATACACATGTTCATGCTAAAAGATATAAGATAGTAATGATAGTACCACCTGATTGTGGCACTGCCATTTGAGTCATATTGGTATAAAACGCATGAAGAAGCTCCATGTTGATGGATCTTTGGACTCAATCGTTTTTGAAAAGTTTGAGACATGCGAACCATGTCTATTGGTATGTACGCATGAAGAAACTCCATACAGATGGATTGTTTGGACTCACTTGATTTTGAATCACTTGAGACATGCAAATCATACCACATGGGCAAGATGACTGAAAGCCTCGTTTTTCAGTAAGATGGAACAAGAAAGCAACTTGTTGGAATTAATACATTTTGATGTGTGCTGTCCAATGAGTGCTGAGGCACGCAGTGGATATCGTTATGTTCTTACTTCACAGATGATTTGAGTAGATGCTAAGTATATTTACTTGATGAAACACGAGTCTGAATTATTGAAAGGTTCAAGTAATTTCAGAGTGAAGGTGAAGATCGTCGTGACAAGAAGATAAAATGTCTATGATATGATCATAGAGATGAATATCTGAGTTGCGAGTTTGGTACACAATTAAGACATTGTGGAAATTGTTTCACAACTAATACCGCCTGGAACACCATAGTGTGATGGTGTGTCCGAACATCATAGATGCACCCTATTGGATGTGGGGCATACCATGATATCTCTTATCGAATTACCACTATCGTTTATGGGTTAGGCATTAGAGACAACCACATTCACTTTAAATAGGGCACCATGTAATTCCGTTGAGATGACACCATGTGAACTATGGTTTAGAGAAACCTAAGCTGTCATTTCTTAAAAGTTTGGGGCTGCAATGCTTATGTGGAAAAGTTTCAGGCTGATAAGCTCGAACCCAAAGCGGATAAATGCATCTTCATAGGACACCCAAAAACAGTTGGGTATACCTCCTGTCTCAGGTCCGGAAGCAAAAGGGATTGTTTCTAGAATCAGGTCCTTTCTCGAGGAAAAGTTTCTCTCGAAAGAATTGAGTGGGAGGATGGCGGAGACTTGATGAGGTTATTGAACCGTCACTTCAACTAGTGTGTAGCAGGGCACAGGAAGTTGTTCCTGTGGCGCCTACACCAATTGAAGTAGAAGCTTATGATAGTGATCATGAAGCTTCGGATCAAGTCACTACCGAACCTCGTAGGTCGACAAGGATGCGTACTACTTCAGAGTGGCACGTAATCCTGTCTCAAAGGTCATGTTGCTAGACAACAATGAACCTACGAGCTGTGGAGAAGCGATGGTGGGCCCGGATTCCGACAAATGGCTCGAGGCCATGAAATCCAAGAGAGGATTCATGTATAAAAAAAAATATAGACTTTGGAAGAACTACTTAATGTTCGTAAGGCTGTTGGGTACAGATGGATTTTAAAAGGAAGACGAACAATGATGGTAAGTGTCACCATTAAGAAGGCTCGACTTGTCGCTAAGATATTTTTTGACAAGTTCAAGGAGTTGACTACGATGAGGCTTTCTCACTTGTAGCGATGCTAAGAGTTTGTTGGAATTATATTAGCAATTACTGCATTATTTATGAAATCTTGCAGATAGGATGTCAAAACATTGTTTCCTCGACAATTTTCTTGAGGAAAGGTTGTATGTGATACAACCAGAAGGTTTTGTCAATCCTGAAAGATGCTAACAAGTATGCAAAGCTCCAGTAATCCTTCTAAGGACTGGAGTAAGCATCTCGGAGATGGAATATACGCTTTGATGAGATGATCAAAGATTTTGGATTTATACAAAGTTTATGAGAAACTTGTATTTCCAAAGAAGTGAGTGGGAGCACTATAGAATTTCTGATGAATATATGTTGTTGACATATTGTTGATTGGAAATGATGTAGAATTTCTGGAAAGCATATAGGGTTGTTTGAAAGGTGTTTTTCAATAAAAAACCTGGATTAAGCTACTTGAACATTGAGCATCAAGATCTATAAGGATAGATCAAAAACGCTTAATAGTACTTTCAAATGAATACATACCGTGACAAGATTTTGAAGGAGTTCAAAATAGATCGGCAAAGAAGGAGTTCTTGGCTGTGTCATAAGGTGTGAGTATTGAGTAAGACTCAAGACCTGACCACGGCAGAAGAGAGAAAAAGGATGAAGGTCGTCCCCTATGCTTTAGATGTAGGCTCTACAGTATGCTATGTTGTGTATCGCACCTGAAGTGTGCCTTGCCATGAGTCAGTCAAGGTGTACAAGAGTGATCTAGGAATGGATCACATGAAAATGTTCAAAGTTATCCTTAGTAACTAGTGGACTAAGGAATTTTCTCGATTATGGAGGTGGTAAAAGAGTTCGTCGTAAAAGGTTACGTCAATGCAAACTTTGACACTAATCCGGATAATTCTGAGTAGTAAACCGAATTCGTATAGTAGAAAAGTTATTTAGAATAGCTCCAAATAGAGCATGGTAGCTGCATCTAAAAGATGACATAGAGATTTGTAAAGCACACACGGATCTGAAAGGTTCAGACCCGTTGACTAATACCCTCTCTCACAAGCGAGATATGATCAAACACCATGGGTGTTGGATTCATTACAATCACATAGTGATGTGAACTAGATTATTGACTCTAGTGCAAGTGGGAGACTATTGGATATATGCCCTAGAGGCAATAATAAAATGGCTATTATTATATTTCCTTGTTCATGATAATTGTCTATTGTTCATGCTATAACTGTATTAACTCGAAACCGTAATACATGTGTGAATACATAGACCACAACATGTCCCTAATGAGCCTCTAGTTGACTAGCTCATTGATCAATAGATGGTTATGGTTTCCTGACCATGGACATTGGATGCCATTGATAACGGGATCACATCATTGGGAGAATGATGTGATGGACAAGACCCAATCCTAAGCATAGAACAAGATCGTGTAGTTCATTTGCTAAAAGCTTTTCTAATGTCAAGTATCATTTCCTTAGACCATGAGATTGTGCAACTCCAGGATACCGTAGGAATGCTTTGGGTGTGCCAAACGTCACAACGTAACTGGGTGGCTATAAAGGTGCACTACGGGTATCTCCGAAAGTGTCTGTTGGGTTGGCACGAATCGAGACTGGGATTTGTCACTCCGTGTGACGGAGAGGTATCTCTGGGCCCACTCGGTAATGCATCATCATAATGAGCTCAATGTGACTAAGTAGTTAGTCACGGGATCATGCATTACGGAACGAGTAAAGTGACTTGCCGGTAACGAGATTAAACTCGGTATTGGGATACCGACGATCGAATCTCGGGCAAGTAACATACCGATTGACAAAGGGAATTATATACAGGATTGATTGAATCCCCGACATCGTGGTTCATCTGATGAGATCATCGTGGAACATGTGGGAGCCAATATGGGTATCCAGATCCCGCTATTGGTTATTGGCCGGAGAGGTGTCTCGGTCATGTCTGCATGGTTCCCGAACCCATAGGGTCTACACACTTAAGGTTCGGTGACGCTAGAGTTGTTATGGGAAATAGTATGTGGTTACCGAAGGTTGTTCGGAGTCCCGGATGAGATCCTGTACATGACGAGGAGCTCTGGAATGGTCCAGAGGTGAAGATCGGTATATTGGACGAAGGGTATTGGAGTCCGGAATTGTTCCGGGGGTACCAGGTGATGACCAGCGTGTCCGAAAGGGGTTTCGGAGGCCCCGACAAGCGTTGGGGGGCCTTATGGGCCAAGGGGAGGGGGCACATCAGCCCACTAAGGGGCTGAGCGCCCCTCCCACCCCATCTCACGTAACCTGGAGAGGTGGGGGCGCCACCCCTAGGGCAGCCACCCCTCCCGGCTTGGGGGGCAAGTTTCCTAGGGGGTGGGGGCGTCCAAACCAATCTTGGGTTTCCCCTATGGCCGCCGCCCCTCCCCTAGGGAACCCTAGGGCGCCTCCCCCTCCTCCCTTCCCCCTATATATAGTGAGGGAGAGAGAGGGCAGCCGCACCCCTTCCCCTGGCGCAGCCCTCTCCCTCCTCCAACACTTCCTCCTCCGTAGTGCTTGGCGAAGCCCTGCCGGAGAACCACGAGCTCCATCACCACCATGCCGTCGTGTTGTCGGAGTTCTCCCTCAACTTCTCCTCTCCCCTTGCTGGATCAAGAAGGAGGAGACGTCCCCGGGCTGTACGTGTGTTGAACGCGGAGGCGCCGTCCGTTCGGCGCTAGATCGGATCTTCCGCGATTTGAATCGCCGCGAGTACGACTCCATCAACCGTATTCTTGAAACGCTTCCGCTTAGCGATCTTCAAGGGTATGAAGATGCACTCCCTCTCTCTCGCTCGTTGCTAGAATCTCCATAGATTGATCTTGGTGATGCGTAGAAAGTTTTGAATTTCTGCTACGTTCCCCAACAGTGGTATTAGAGCCAGGTTTATGAGTAGTTTTTATGCACGAGTAGAACACAAGTTGTTGTGGGTGTTGATTTTGTTTAATATGCTTACCGTTACTAGTGCTATCTTGTTTTGACGGTATTGTGGGATGAAGCGGCCCGGACCGACCTTACACGTACACTTACGTGAGACAGGTTCCACCGACTAACATGCACTTGTTGCATAAGGTGGCTAGCGGGTGCCAGTCTCTCCCACTTTAGTCGGATCGGATTCGATGAAAAGGGTCCTTATGAAGGGTAAATAGCAATTGGCATATCACGTTGTGGTTTTGGTGTAGGTGAGAAACATTCTTGCTAGAAACCTGTAACAACCACAAAAAAACTTGCAACTACAAGATTATTCAGATCCACTGTTCTCATTCCGTACTGTGGGTCTACCTGTACCCCGCCTCCTGACAGATTGACCCAGTTGCATTTAAACAAAGGGACCTTAAAATCTACTCCGTAGTCAAGTTCCCATATGTCCACTTTGTAACCATAATATGTGTCCTTTCCCCTCTCGGTGGCTACATCAAAGGGACACCGCTCTTTTGGTTGGTGCTCTTTTGATCTTGGGTGATCGTGTAAAATGTATTCCCATTTATCTCGTATCCTTTCCAAATCATTACAGTCGAAGATGGTCCCCTGGACAACGAGTACAACTCCTCACAAACAGTGTTTTCACCTCTGAGACGTGTTTCCAACCAACTACTGAAAGTCCTGATGTGTTCACATGTAATCCAGTCGTTACACTGCTCTGATTGTTTGGAGCGCAGACTGTTCTTGTGTTCATTGACATAAGGGGTCACCAAGGTAGAGTTCTATAGAACTGTGTAGTGTGCTTGAGACAAAGAATATCTATCCCTGCATATTATTGTCTCCCATCCAAGCGTGCCTTTTCCAGTCAGTCTCCCCTCATACCGCAATTTAGGGAGACCTATCTTCTTAAGGCCAGGAATGAAGTCAACACAAAACCCAATGACATCCTCTGTTTGATGGCCCATGGAGATGCTTCCTTGATGGCCCAATACTCTCTCTCGATTTTTCTCCACTACGACCCGTCAGCAGGTGCTCTCAACTTCCCGTCTTTCTTACGGTCCTCACTGTGCCATCGCATCAACTTGGCATGCTCTTTGTTTCTGAACAGTCGTTTCAACAGTGGTATTATAGGAGCATACCACATCACCTTCGCAGGAACTCTCTTCCTGCGGGGCTCGCCGTCAACATCACCAGGGTCATCTCGTCTGATCTTATACCGCAATGCACCGCATATCGGGCATGCGTTCAAATCCTCGTAGGCACCGCGGTAGAGGATGCAGTCATTAGGGCATGCACGTATCTTCTACACCTCCAATCCTAGAGGGCATACGACCTTCTTTGCTGCGTACGTACTGTCAGGCAATTCATTATCCTTTGGAAGCTTCTTCTTTAATATTTTCAGTAGTTTCTCAAATCCTTTGTCAGGCACAGCGTTCTCTGTCTTCCACTGCAGCAATTCCAGTACGGTACACAACTTTCTGTTGCCATCTTCGCAATTGGGGTACAACCCTTTTTTGTGATCCTCTATAATGCCATCAAACTTCAGCTTCTCCTTTTGACTTTCGCATTGCGTCCTTGCATTGACAATGACCCGGCGGAGATCATCATCGGGCACATCGTCTGGTTCCTCTTGATCTTCAGCAGCTTCCCCCATTGCAGCATCATCAGGCACATCGTCTGGTTCCTCTTGATCTTCAGTAGCTCCCCCCGTAGCAGCATCACCGTATTCAGGGGGCACATAGTTGTCATCGTCCTCTTCTTCTTCACCGTCCATCATAACCCCTATTTCTCCGTGCCCCGTCCAAACATTATAGTGTGGCATGAAACCCTTGTAAAGCAGGTGGGTGTGAAGGATTTTCCGATCAGAGTAAGACTTCGTATTCCCACATTTAGTGCATGCACAACACATAAAACCACTCTGCTTGTTTGCCTCAGGCACTTCGAGAAAATTATGCACGCCCTTAATGTACTCGGAGGTGTGTCTGTCACCATACATCCATTGCCGGTTCATCCGCGTGCATTATATATAATTATGTGTGTCAAAAGTAAGAAAATCAGACAAATATCTACCTAAACTAAGAAAACCAGACAAGTATCAGAAAGAAGATATGAACAAGAGGCTCACCACAGTGGTGCCGGCGACAAGATCGGCGTGGGCGATCAACGGCGGTGAAAACGGGGACGGGGCGTGATGGACCGCTAAATCTTGACAAATCTAAAAAAAATGGAGCTCCGAGGTCTAGCTTCGAGAGGAGAAAGCTTAACTAGTGTGGCTCGGGCATTTCATCAAACACCTCATGTGCATAGGAGGTGAACTAGAGAACCCAAATGCCCTCTCCTCGCCGGATTGAAAAAACAGAGCACTGGAGTGCTCTGCCACGGCGGTGGGTATATATAGGCAAGTTATTTGTCCCTGTTCATGGCATGAACCGGGACTAAAGCACCCCCTTCTGTCCCAGTTCAAGCCACGAACCAGGACCAATTGTTGTGGGCCAGGAGCGAGGACCATTGGTCCCGGTTCGTGGCATGAACCGGGACAAATGGTTCCACACGAATCGGGACCAATGCCCACGAGGCCCCGGCCACCCTCCTGGGCTCACGAACCGCGCCTAATACCCCCCATGGGTCCCAGTTCTTGAAGAACCAGGACTAATGGGCTGGCCAGGCCCAAAAAGTAGCCCTTCTTTCTACTAGTGCCAAGGTGCGTTTACGTGTCGGTCATCAACACTCACAATTTTGGCCGATTCTGGTCCATTTCATGCACTATTACTCCGTGTTTTGCAGTCCCAGAGCGATTTCCACGAGTGATGATCGCCGGGGTGCGTTTACGTGTCCATCGTCAACACTCACAGTTTTGGCCAATTCTACCCTGTTTCGTGGACTATAACTCACCGTTTTCGGGTCCCATGGCGATTTCCATGGTTGTCGCACCCCGAGATGTGCTTACCTGTTGGTCGTCAAGACTCGTAGTTTGGGCCGATTCTGGCCCGTTTCTTGGACTACTACTCAGTTTTGGGGTCCTGAAGTGATTTCACAATTGACGAACCCCGGGGTGCGTTTACTTGTCGGTCATCAACACTCCAAATTTTGGCCGACTCTTGTCCGTTTCATGCACTATTACTCAGCGTTTTGTGGTCCCATAGGGACTTCCATGATTGACGATCACCGGGGTGCGTTTACATGTCCATCATCAACACTCATAGTTTTGGCCAATTCTGACACGTTTCATGGACTATTACTCACCGATTTGGGGTCCCGAAGCGATTTCCATAGTTTATGAACCCTAAGGAGCGCCTACATATCGGTCATCAACACTCATAGTTTTGGTCGATTCTGGCCCGTTTAGTGGACTATTACTCACTGCTTTGGGGTCCCTGAGTGATTTCCACGATTAACAAACGCCGGGGTGCGTTTACGTGTCATTCATCAACACTCGTGGTTTTGGTCGATTCTGACCCATTTTGTGGACTATCACTCACCATTTTGGGGTCTCATAGCGATTTACATGGTTGTCGAACCCCAAGGTGCGCTTCCGTGTTGGTCGTCAATACTCGCAGTTTGGGCTGATTTTGGCCCGTTTCTTTGACTATTACTCAGTTTTGGGGTCCCAAAGTGATTTCCACGACTGACGATCCCCGGGGTGCCATTATATGTCGGTCGTCAACACTCACAATTTTGGCCAATTCTGGTCTGTTTCATGAACTATTACTCACCGTTTTCGGGTCCCAAAGCAATTTCCACGATTAATGAACCCGGGGTGCGTTTACGTGTCGGTCATCAACACTCGCGGTTTTTGTCGATTCTGACCTGTTTCATGGACTATTACTCACCGTTTTGGGGTCCCAAAGCAATTTCCATGGTTTTTGAACAGCAAGGTGCGCTTACGTGTTGGTCATCAACAATCGCCGCTATGGCCAATTCTGGCCCATTTCTTGCACTGTTCCTCAGTTTTCGGGTCCCGGAGTGTTTTCTACGATTGACGAAACCCTGAGGTGCGTTTATGCGTCGATCATGAACACACGCAGTTTTGGCTGTTTCTGGCCCATTACATGATTTATTACTCACTGATTTGGGGTCCCTCTGCGATCTCCATGATTGACGAACCCCGGGGTGCGTTTATGTATCGTTCATCAATTATCCTAGGTTTGTTCGATTTTGGTGTCTTTCATGGACTATTACTCAGCGTTTTGGGATCCCAAAGCAATTTCCATGGTTGTCGCACCCAAAGGCATGCTTACGTGTTGGTCGTCAAGACTCGTAGTTTGGGCCAATTCTGGCCTGTTTCTTGGACTATTACTTAGTTTTGGGGTCCTGAAGTGATTTCACAATTGACGAACCCCGGGGTGCGTTTACGTGTCGGTCATCAACACTCCAAATTTTGGCTGACCCTGGTCCGTTTCATGCACTATTACTCAGAGTTTTGGGGATCGAGAGCGATTTCCACGATTGACGATCCCCGGGGTGCATTTACGTGTCCATCATCAACACTCATAGTTTAGGCCAATTCTGACCCGTTTCATGGACTATTACTCACCGTTTTGGGGTCCCGAAGAGATTTCAATAGTTGATGAACCCGAAGGAGCGCTTACATGTCGGCATCAACACTCGTAGTTTTGGCCGATTCTGGCCCGTTTCATGGACTATTACTCAGTGCTTTGGCATCCCTGAGTGATTTCCATGATTAACGAACGCCGGGGTGCGTTTACATGTCGTTCATCAACAATCGCGGTTTTGGTCGATTCTGACCCATTTCGTGGACTATTACTCACCATTTTGGGGTCCCAAAGCGATTTCCATGGTTGTCGAAGCCCAAGGTGCGCTTATGTGTTGGTCGTCAAGACTCGCAGTTTGGGCCGATCCTGTCCCGTTTCTTTGACTATTACACAGTTTTGGGGTCCCATAGTGATATCCACGACTAACGGTCCTCGGGGTGCCTGTATGTGTCGATCATCAACACTCACAATTTTGGCCTATTTTGGTCCGTTTCATGGACTATTAATCATAGTTTTTGGGTCCCAAAGCGATTTCCATGGTTGTTGAACACCAAGGTGTGCTTACGTGTTGGTCATTAACAATCGCAGTTATGGCCGATTCTGGCCCGTTTCTTGGACTATTACTCAGTTTTGGGGTCCCGGAGTGATTTCCACGATTGACGAACCCCGAGGTGCGTTTATGCAACGGTCATCAATACTAGTACTTTTGGCCGTTTCTGGCCCATTTCATGGATTATTATTCACTGATTTGGGGTCCCTGTGCGATTTCCATGATTGATGATCCCCGGGGTGCATTTATGTATCGTTCATCAATAATCCTTGTTTGTATGATTTTGGGGTCCGAATACGATTGCCATGGTTGTCGATCCCCAAGTTGTGCTTACGTGTTGGTCGTCAAGACTCGCAGTTTGGGCCAATTCTGGCCCGTTTCTTAGAAAATTACTCAGTTTTGGGGTCCCAACGTGATTTCACAATTGACGGACCCCACGGTGCGTTTACGTGTCCGTCATCAACACTCACAATTTTGGTCCCTTTTGGTCCGTTTCGTGAACTATTACTCAGCATTTTGCGGCCCCAGAGCGATTTCCACAATTGACGATCCCTGGGGTGCGGTCACGTGTCCATTGTCAACACTCACAGTTTTGGCCGATTCTGGGCTCTTTCATGGACTATTACTCACCGTTTTGGGGTCCCAAAGCGATTTCCATGGTTGTCGCACCCCAAGGTTTGCTGACGTGTTTGTCATCGAGATTGGCAGTTTGGGCCAATTCTGGCCCGTTTCTTGGACTATTACTCAGTTTTGGGGCCCCAAAGTGATTTCACGATTGACGAACCCCGGGGTGCGTTTACGTGTCGGTCATCAACACACAGAATTTTGGTCGATTCTGCTCCATTTCATGCATTATTACTCCATGTTTTGCGGTCCCAGAGCGATTTCCACGAGTGACGATCGCCGGGGTGCATTTACGTGTTCATCGTCAACACTGACAGTTTTGGCCAATTCTACCATGTGTCGTGGACTATAACTCACCGTTTTTGGGTCCCAAGGCGATTTCCATGGTTGTCGCACCCCAAGATGTGCTTACCTGTTGGTCGTCAAGACTCAAATTTTGGGCCTATTCTGGCGCGTTTCTTGGACTATTACTTAGTTTTGGGGTCCTGAAGTGATTTCACGATTGACGAACCCCGGGGTGCGTTTACGTGTTGGTCATCAACACTCCAACATTTGGCTGACTCTGGTCCGTTTCGTGCACTATTACTTAGCGTTTTGGGGTCCCAGAGCGATTTCCACGATTGACGATCCCCGGGGTGCGTTTACATAACCATCGGCAACACTCACAGTTTTGGCCAATTCTGACCCGTTTCATGGACTATTACTCACCGTTTTGGGGTCCCGAAGCGATTTCCATAGTTGATGAACCCTAAGGAGCGCTCACATGTCGGTCATCAACACTCGCAGTTTTGGCTGATTTTGGCCCGTTTCATGGACTATTACTCACTGCTTTGGGGTCCCTGATTGATTTCTACGATTAAAGAACACAGGGGTGCGTTTATGTGTCATTCATCAACACTTGCTGTTTTGGTCGATTCTGACCCATTTCATGGACTATTACTCACCATTTTGGGGTCCCAAAGCGATTTCCATGGTTGTCGAAGCCCAAGGTGCGCTTACGTGTTGGTCGTCAAGACTCGCAGTTTGGGCCGATTCTGGCCCGTTTCTTTGACTATTACTCAGCTTTGGGGTCCCGAAGTGATTTCCACGACTGACTATCCCTGGGGTGCCTTTATGTGTCGATCATCAACACTCACAATTTTGGCCAATTCTGGTCAATTTCATGGACTATTACTCACAGTTTTGGTGTCCCAAAGCGATTTCCATGGTTGTTGAACACCAAGGTGTGCTCACGTGTTGGTCATCAACAATCGCAGTTATGGCTGATTCTGGCCCATTTCTCGCACTATTACTTAGTTTTGGGATCCCGGAGTGATTTCCACGATTGACGAACCCCGAGTTGCGTTTATGCATCGGTCATCAATACTCATAGTTTTGGCCGATTCTGGCCCATTTCATGGATTATTACTCACTAATTTGGGGTCCCTGAGCGATTTCCATGATTGACGAACCCCGGGGTGCGTTTATGTATCGTTCATCAATAATCCTAGGTTTGTATGATTTTGGGGTCCCAAAGCAATTTCCATGATTGACGAACCCCGGGGTGCGTTTATGTATCATGCATCAATATCCTAGGATTGTACGATTTTGGGGTCCCAAAGCGATTTCCATGGTTGTTGATCCCAAGGTGTGCTTACGTGTTGGTCATCAAGACTCGCAGTTTGGGCCAATTTTGGCCCGTTTCTTGGAAAATTACTCAGTTTTGGGGTCCTGAAGTGATTTCACAATTGACGGACCCCAGGGTGCGTTTACGTGTCCGTCATGAACATTCACAATTTTGGCCTCATTTAGTCTGTTTCGTGAACTATTACTCACCGTTTTGCGGTCCCAGAGCGATTTCCACAATTGGCGATCCTTGGGGTGTGGTCATGTGTCCATTGTCAACACTCGCAGTTTTGGCCAATTCTGGGCTCTTTCATGGACTATTACTCACCGTTTTGGGGTCCCAAAGCGATTTCCATGGTTGTCGCACCCCAAGGTGTGTTACGTGTTTGTCGTCGAGATTGGCAGTTTGGGCCAATTCTGGCCCGTTTCTTGGACTATTACTCTATCTTGGGGCCCCGAAGTGATTTCACGATTGACGAACCCCGGGGTACGTTTACGTGTCGGTCATCAACCATCACAATTTTGGCCGATTCTGGTCCGTTTCATGCACAATTACTATGTGTTTTGCGGTCCCAAAGCGATTTCCACGATTGACGATCGCCGGGGTGTGTTGACGTGTCCATCGTCAACACTCACAGTTTTGGCCAATTCTACCCTGTTTCATGGACTATAACTCACCGTTTTTGGGTCCCAAGGCGATTTCCATGGTTGTCGCACTCGAAGGTGTGCTTACCTGTTGGTCGTCGAGACTCGGTGTTTGGGCCGATTCTGGCCCTTTTCTTGGACTATTAATCAGTTTTGGGGTCCTGAAGTGATTTCACGATTGACGAACCCCGGGGTGCGTTTACGTGTCGGTCATCAACACTCCAAGTTTTGGCCCACTCCGGTCCGTTTTGTGCAATATTACTCAGCGTTTTGGGGTCCGAGACGGATTTCCACGATTGACGATCCCCGGGGTGCGTTTACATAACCATCATCAACACTCACAGTTTTGGCCAATTCTGACCCATTTCATGGACCATTACTCACCGTTTTGGGTCCTGGAACTTGAACTTGAATCATCCAACGCTCCTCTTCTGGTAGAGTGGCGTTGTAAGTCCCGGTGAAGCTTGGTACTCCGATGTTCAGGTACTTAGTGACTTCCTTCAAGTGGCGTCCAAAAGGTGCATCCTCATCCCGTTGCGTGAACTTGTTCCTTGCATGCGCCATCCTAAAAGAGTAGAAAAGATGAGGAGTCAGAAATGAGGAGAGAGAGAGTAATGATCTTAGGGCTTTAGCTTAGTGGTCGTGTCCTCCAGTCAACGTGTGCTCTTATACCATCCTGTAGCGACCAGACCTTAAACAGTGTGATCTCTGTGCTTTAATGTCATCCCTGGATCAGTAATGCTGACACGCATAGTACTCGAAGGATTTATAACAGAGTAGCAATCACACACTTATTACATCGAATGTCTCAAAAGAGAACTTATTACAATAAATATGGCTTAAGGCCATCTAATAACCGATAACAACGGAAGGCTTGGAAGATAAGTGAGTCCATCAACTCCAATGGCATCACTGAGTATAGAACCACGACCTAAAAGGCACCTTACTTGTCGTCTGAAAAGTCTGCAACATGAATGTTGCAGCCCGAAAATGGTTTAGCACATGGAATATACTGGCAATGTAACACATAGACAGTAATGAACAGAAATATGCTATACTACATGGATATATGGCTGGTGGAAAGCTCTATGGTTACAACTTTGCATAAAGCCAATTTTTCCCTACTGCAAAGGAATAAATTTATTTAACTATCATGGTGGTTGTTAAACATTGAGAAGATAGACATCCTCTCAATCCCAATTAAACATCATCAATAAACCCAACAAAATTAATTAAAAAGTAACATGATGAGATTGACATGATAATCCAAGAACTAGATACTCAAAACGTCCATAACCGGGGACACGGCTAACCATGATTAGTTTATACACTCTGCAGAGGTTTGCGCACTTTTCCCCACAAGACTCGATCTCCTCCGTTGGGATTCTCGCACCACATGATGTTTCAGAAATGGATGACCGAGACATAGTCTTTCAAAAGTGTTTGCACCTTACGATCGGGTAGACAGTACCTCCTACATCCCCTACATCTGCTAGTCTACCACTGTAAGAGTTCGCACGACTTAAATCAACTATGCTAGAGCCCATAGTAGCTTGTGGCTGCACACGGAAGTTTCTAGCATGAATAATCTCATGATCCCTTTGAGCCTGGGTGGCGGTCCATAAAGAAAAACAGGCAATCGCTGGAATACCCAGGTGCCTCAATCCACCCAGATGTGTATTAAAGTTGCCACCTTAAATAAACCATTAATTTAACAATCTCACATCTGTCATGGATACACTCACCCAATCCACGTCTACTAGCATAGCATAGCAATATAAGAAAACGTAGAAGTAACTCCCAGGGGTTTGATAATAAAACAGGTAATAGGTGCTACCTCATCTACTTCCCCAAACCCACAATTTAATTAGATCCTAATCATGCAATGTTTGAGGATTGGAACAAATGCATAAAAACTGGGTATGAAAGAGGTATGATCAAAGTGTTACTTGCCTTGCTGATGATCCACGAAACCTAGAGATTCAAAATAGCAAGCGGTGCACTTCAGGTACTCTATCGCAAACAAACAAGCGTACAATAAGTACTCATCTAATGCACAGGTAAAACTCAAATAAGAGGTCTAACAAGAAGGTTCAACTTAAGAACTCCGGTTTGCAAAAAGAATCAAATTGAACGAAGCAACGAAAGTCAAACGGCGGGAGAAACAAACTTCGTTTACTCATCTGGATCTAGGTCAAATTTTACAGAAGAAAAAACTTGTTTGAGTGGATTAAACGTAAAGAGGGTTTCGAGATGAAACTCTAGGCGCTTGAATCGCCTGATTCCGATAAACGAGCGAAAAGTTATACTAGAACGAAAATCGGATCAGAAATCGCGGTCTGGAATAATTGCAGAAAATCCTAGAAAAAGAAAAACTGACGACCAGATTAACGAACAAATGTTCGTTAACTGAAACTAAACGATGAAAACGTTCGTTAAAACGAACGAACGGCCGAACGCTCGCTAAAGAAAATAAACCAAAAAAAATAAAACCATCTATAAAAAAACGAAACTAGGGTTTTCTAAAAAAACCGGATCGGTTTCTTTAGAAAAACCGGGAAGGTGGGGCGGCTACCTCGGCTTGGCTCTGGCAGGGTTCCGGTGCGGCGGCAGGACGGCGGGCCGGCGGGGCTGCGACGGCGGCGGCGGGAGGCGGCGGCGGCTGGTGCTACTGCGGGTCGGGTGGCGGGGTGGGGAGGGGTGGCGGTGGTGGTTATTTAAGAGGGGGGGTGGCGGCTTGGGGGAGGGGGCAAGGCGGCGGTGAGAGGAGTCCGGCTTGGACTCCTAGTCCGGTTCGGCGGCGGCACGCGGTGTGGGGGCGGGCCGGCCTGGCTCGGCTCGGCCTTCGGCCCAGTCGGGCGAGGGAGAGATTTTTTTAAAATAATTCCGCTGAACAGAAAATAAATTCTAGAAAAATAAATAAAAATCTAAAAATGCCAAAACAAATTTTCACCATTTAAATAAAATATTTAGAATGAGATGAACATTTTTTTTGCCCTAAAATGCAGTTTTGAAAACGTGCAATTTTTCCTAAATACAAATAAAATAGCAAAAACTCCAAAATAAAACTTATATGATTTTTTTAATAAATCCTCAATATTTCATTATTTTGGGAAAGTCATTTTATTCCCTCTCTCATATATTTGGTTGAAATAATTGAAGATAAATTAAATAAAATCAAATGATCCTATTTTCAAAATTTGAGAAAACTCAAATATGAAAATAACGAAATCCCCAACTCTCTCCGAGGGTCCTTGAGTTGCGTGAAATTTCTAGGATCAAACCAAAAGCAAATAAAATATGATATGCATTGATCTAGTGTATAATATTCCAAATTGAAAATTTGGGATGTTACAAACCTACCCCCCTTAAGATGAATCTCGCCCTCGAGATTCGGGTTGGCTAGAAAATAGGTGAGGGTGGTCCTTCAACAGATCTTCCTCTGGCTCCCAGGTGGCTTCATCTTCGTTGTGGTGGCTCCACTAAACTTTACAAAACATGATAACTTTGCTGCGGGTGACTCGGCTGGCATACTCAAGAATTTTGACTGGTTTCTCCTCATAGGTCAAATCACTATCCAACTGAATCACTTCCAGCGGTACTGTATCTCTCAGCGGTATATCAGCCATCTCGGCGTGGCACTTCTTCAACTGGGAAACATGGAACACATCGTGAACTCCTGACAATCATTCGGGCAATTCCAATTTGTAGGCTACTTCTCCCATACGCTCCCAATTTTGTATGGTCCCACAAAACGTGGTGCTAACTTTCCCTTAACTCCAAAGCGCTTAACTCCTCGAAGTGGTGATACTCAAAGATAAACTCGGTCTCTGACTTTGTAGGCTGTCTCCTTGCGTTTCGAATCGGCATAGCTCTTCTGCCTGGACTGGGCTACCTTGAGCCTATCGCGAATCAACTTCACTTTCAGTTCAGACTCCTTAATCAAATCCGGTCCAAACAACTGGCGGTCTCCAACTTCGTCCCATGACAATGGTGTCATGCACCTCCTTCAGTACAAGGCTTCGAAAGGGGCCATCTTCAAACTGGATTGATAACTATTGTTGTAAGAGAACTCTGCATATGGCAAATTGTCGTCCCAACTTGATCTATAATCTAGCGCACAAGCTCTCAGCATATCCTCTAAAATTTGATTGACTCTCTCGGTCTGTCCATCTGTTTGTGGATGAAAAGTTGAACTGAACTCTAGCCTGGTGCCCAATCTGATACAATGCTCCTTGGAACTCCATGCAGACATACGATCCTGGTCATGTATATATTCGCCAACTTAGCACTCGTGTAAGTGGTCTTCACTGGGATGAAATGAGCTACTTTCGTCAAACGATCGACTACAACCCAAATCGAGTCATAGCCTGAATGAGTTCTGGGCAATCCCGTGATAAAATCCATGCCTAGTTTATCCCACTTCCATTCGGGTATCGGTAATGGCTGTAACAATCCTGCTGGCTTCTGATGCTCTGTCTTTACTCTCTGACATACATCACAAACTGCTACATATTCCGCAATATCCTTCTTCATTCCGGTCCACCAGAAAGTATCCTTCAAATCCAAATACATCTTGGTATTTCCTGGGTGAATCGAATATGATGAATCATGGGCCTCTTGCAAAATCAACTTCCTGATCTCCGGGTCGTTAGGCACATAAACACAGTCTTCAAACCATAGGGTATCGTGCTCATCCTCACGAAATCCTTTAGCTTTTCCTTTGTTCATCTTCTCCTTTATGGATGCAATCTCCTTGTCAGTCTTCTAAGCTTCTCTGATCTTATCCATCATGGTAGACTGAATCTCCAATGTTGCTACATAGCCTCTCGGAACTATCTCCAAACCTAGCTCACGACGGTCCTCGTCTAACTCCTTCGGTAAATCTCCTGTCAGTAGTGTGTTAACATGGGTCTTGCGGCTCAACGCATCAGCTACTACGTTACCTTTCCGGGATGATAATGCAATCTCATATCATAATCCTTGATGAGCTCCAACCATCTCCTTTGCCTGAGATTTAACTCCTTCTGCGTGAAAATATACTTCAAACTCTTGTGATCCGTGTACACCTCACAATGGTTTCCAATGAGAAAATGCCTCTAAGTCTTCAATGCATGCACTACGAATGCTAATTCCAAATCATGTGTGGAATAACTCAACTCATGAGGTTTCAGCTGTCGTGAAGCAAACGAAACAACTCTTCCCTCCTGCATAAGCACGGCTCCAAATCCTCGACGAGAAGCATCGCAGTAAACTTCATAATGCTTGCGCTGATCTGGCAGAGTCAACACTGGCGATGTAACCAAATGTTTCTTCAACTCCTGGAAACTGGCCTCACGTTCCTCAGTCCATATGAACTTGGTATCCTTCTTCAGCAACTCCGTCATGGGCTTCGCAATCTTCGAGAAATTCTCAATGAATCTCCGGTAGTATCCTGCAAGTCCAAGAAAACTCCGGATCTCTCCAACTGTGGTTGGGGCTTCCCAATTTGTCACAGTGACAACCTTGGTGGAATCTACTGCTATTCCTTCGCCGGATATAACATGTCCGAGGAATCCAACTTCCTTCAACCAAAACTCGCATTTGCTGAACTTGGCATATAACCGATGTTCTCTGAGCTTCTTCAGTACCAAACGCAAATGCTCCTTATGCTCTTCTTCATTCTTCGAGTTGACCAAAATATCATCAATGAACACTACGATGAACTTATACAAAAACTCCATAAACACCTTGTTCATCATGTTCATGAAATATGCAGGTGCATTAGTCAAACCAAAAGACATAACGGTATACTCATACAACCCATACCTGGTGGTAAAAGCTGTCGTAGGTATATCCTGCTCTCGAATCTTCAATTGATGGTATCCTGATCGCAAATCGATCTTGCAAAATACCTTAGCTCCTTGCAATCGGTCAAACAGATCATTGATCATCGGCAGTGGGTACTTGTTCTTGATTGTTACTGCATTCAATCCTTGATAATCAACAACCATCCTTAATGATCCATCTTTCTTCTCCACTAGAAGTACTGGCGATCCCCAAGGCAAAGAACTTGGGTGGATATAACCTTTATCCAGTAACTCCTTAATCTGCTTCTTAATCTCCTCCAAATCCTTTGCGGGCATCCTGTATGGTCTCTTAGATATTGGCCCTGTGCCTGGAAAAAGCTCGATCAAAAACTCAATGTCTCTATCCGGTGGCATGCCTGGCAACTCCTCTGGAAATACGTCAGGAAAATCCTTCACCACTGGTACTTCCTCCTATACAACTCCTGATAAGGTATTTACTTGGGTCCTCTTCGGCTGGTGCCAGGATACATACTTGATCCTTCTTCCTTCTGGCATCGTAAGCAAAATCGTCTTAGTGGCACATTCAATGTTCCCTCCATACTTCGATAACCAATCCATGCCTAATATCACATCCAATCCTTGCGATTCCAATACTATTAGGTCCGAGGGAAATACGTAGTTACCAATCCTTAATGGTAACCGATCACACCATAGACTAGCCATATATTCTGCTCCAGGCGAGGTTACTAACATGGGTGACCTAAGGGATTGGGTTGGCAGTTTATACTTATCCACAAATCCCCTTGATATGTATGAATGTGATGCACTAGTATCAAAAAGAACAAGTGCAGTAAATGACTTGACCAACAACTTACCTATTACTGCATCTGGCTGAGGTTTAACCTCCTCCACATTAACGTGGTTCACCTGTCCCCTATTGAAAGGGTTCGGCTTCTTCCCTGATCTTCCATTTCCATTTCCATTTTGGGCTTTAGGACATTCATTGGCATAATGTCCAGTCTTCTGACACTTATAGCAAGTAACTTGGCTCAGGTCTCTCTTGGACGGGGTTGACAGGTTAGTACGGTTCTGGCCGTTGCTTCCTCCATTCTTGTTACCATTTTTGGGGCCATTATGATTATGCGAGCTACCTCCTCCATGGGTATGCTGAAAATGTCCTCTCAATTTTGGGGTAAAACGTGGCTTCTGCTGAGCTCCTGAATTGTACTTCCCTTGTCCATACTTCCTCTTGCGGTTCTCAATCTGCTGCTGCTTCCCTTCAATCATAAGAGCACGATATACCAACTCCTGGTAGTTATTGAAGCTTGCTACCATCAATTGCATGCTCAGCTCATCATTTAGTCCTTCCAGAAACTTCTCCTGCTTAGTTGCATCCGTAGCAACATCATCTGGGGCATAACGTTCTAGCTTACTAAAGTCATCCACATACTGGCCAACTGTCCGTCCTCCTTGGTGCAAGTTGCGAAACTCACGCTTCTTCATGGCCATAGCTCCTACTGAAACATGGGCAGTACGGAAAGCCTGCTGAAACTGATCCCATATGACAGTGTCGATAGGATAAGTGGCTATGAAATTCTCCCACCATGATGCTATGGGTCCTTCAATCTGATGTGCGGCAAAATGCACCCTCTCCGCATCTGTGCATCTTGCAGTGGTCAACTCCCTTGCTGTCTTGCGGAGCCAATCATCTGCAACTATCGGCTCGGTGCTACTGGAGAACACCGGCGGATTTAGTCTAAGGAAACGGGTTAAATGATCAACGGGTGGTGGTGGTGGGTTGTTGTTGTTGTTCCCTTGATTCTGATTCTGTACTAGTAACTGCATCAATGCATTCTACTGCTGGATCAACTGAGTGAGCTCCGGTGGGAAAGCAAATCCATTATCACATCTCAGAGGCATCTGAGGGTTTAAGAAAAGATGAGAATCTAGAATAGAACGAGGTCTAGAGGGAAATGCAATCAAAATTACTTCATTCAATCAAACAAGGGCATACAACGGTCTAATTATCGTTACAAAAGTGCTTGGACTAAACTTGATACATGGGGGAATACTACTACTGTTATGGTGGTCGACTAGAAAAACTGCTCCAATGAAGACTCCATGATATCTGCTCCAGCTTCATCAACATAGTCAGCATCGCTATCGTCTGGGTCCGAGTCAATGTCGTCAATGATGATGTAGTTCTCTGGACAAGTGCAATCATCTTCTTCTCCTCCAGTCGCGGGAAATCCCATAAACACCTTTAGCTTCTTCTTCAGATCATCATTCTTCTCTACGAGTGTTGCTATTTCCTCCTCATATCCATCATGTGTAGACTTGAGTTCTTCCTCCAGTTCCGTGATCTTGGTTATAGCCTTCTTCAGATCTATCATGCCTGTGCACATCTGGTTCTCCTGGCATCGAATGTGCTGGTTTAACACCTGAATGAAAGATGCAATTGATCTATCCTTCCTGGTGCTGATCATCTCCCATTGACCATCTCTGCACCCACAAATCTGGTATATAGTATCCTTGAGATCCTTGTGGTAAACTTCTCCAATGCGTCCCATGGTGATGTGGGCTGCCATGCTCTTTCCTAAACTCCAGGTTGGTGCATCAAAGGAAAACTCTATGGGCTCAGTGACGGGCATGAACGTCCTTCCTGGAACTTGAACTTGAATCATCGAACGCTCCTCTTCTGGTAGAGTGGCGTTGTAAGTCCTGGTGAAGCTTGGTACTTTGATGTTCAGGTACTTAGTGACTTGCTTCAAGTGGCATCCAAAAGGTGTATCCTCATCCGGTTGCGTTAACTTGTTCCTTGCATCCGCCATCCTAAAAGAGTAGAAAAGATGAGGAGTCAGAAATGAGGAGAGAGAGTAGTAATCTTAGGTCTTTAGCTTAGTGGCCGTGTCCTACAGTCAGCGTGTGCTCTGATACCATTTTGTAGCGACCAGACCTCAAATAGTATGATCTCTGTGCTTTAGTGTCATCCCTGGATCAGTAATGCTGACATGCACAGTACTTGAAGGATTTATAAGGTAGTAGCAATCACACACTTATTACATCGAATGTCTCAAAAGAGAACTTATTACAATAAATATGGCTTAAGGCCATCTAATAACCGATAACAGCTGAAGGCTTGGAAGATAAGTGAGTCCATCAACTCCAACGACATCACTGAGTATAGAACCACGACCTAAAAGGCACCTTACTCGTCGTCTGCAAAGTATGCAACATGAATGTTGCAGCTCGAAAACGGGTCAGCACATGGAATATGCTGGCAATGTAACACATAGCTAGAGAGTAATGAACAGAAATATGCTATACTACATGCATATATGGCTGGTGGAAAGCTCTATGGTTACAGTTTTGCATAAAGCCAATCTTCCCTACTGCAAAGGAATAAATTTATTTAACTATCATGGTGGTTGTTAAACATTGAGAAGATAGACATCCTCTCAATCGCAATTAAACATCATCAATAAACCCAACAAAATTAATTTAAAAGTAACATGATGAGATTCACATGATAAACCAAGTACTAGATACGCAAAACGTCCATAACTGGGGACACAGCTAACCATGATTAGTTTAGACACTCTGCAAAGGTTTGCGCACTTTTCCCCACAAGACTCGATTTCCTCCGTTGGGATTCTCGCACTACATGATATTTGAGAAACGAATGACCGAGACATAGTCTTTCAGAAGCGTTAGCACCTTACGATCGGGTAGACAGTACCAACCTACATCCCCTACATCTGCTAGTCTACCACTTTAAGAGTTCGCACGACTTAATAAACTATGCTAGAGCCCATAGTAGCTTGTGGCTGCACACGGAAGTTTCTAGCATGAATAATCTCATGATCCCTTTGAGCCTGGGTGGCGGTCCATAAAGAAAAACAGGCAATCGCTGGAATACCCAGGTGCCTCAATCCACCAAGATGTGTATTAAAGTTGCCACCTTAAATAAACCATTAATTTAACAATCTCACATCAGTCATGGATACACTCAGCCAATCCACGTCTACTAGCATAGCATAGCAATATAAGCAAACGTAGAAGTAACTCCCAAGGGTTTGATAATAAAACAGGTAATAGGTACTACCTCATCTACTTCCCCAAACCCACAATTTAATTAGATCCTAACCATGCAATGTTTGAGGATTGGAACTAATGCATAAAAACTGGGTACGAAAGAGGTATGGTCAAAGTGTTACTTGCCTTGCTGAGTAAACAAACAAACAAGCATACAATAAGTAGTCATCTAATGCACATGTAAAACTCAAATAAGAGGTCTAACCATAAGGTTCAACTTAAGAACTCCGGTTTGCAAAAAGAATCAAATCGAACGAAACAAGAAAAGTCAAACGGCAAGAGAAACAAGCTTCATTTACTAATCTGGATCTAGGTCAAATTTTACAGAAGCAAAAACTTGTTTGAGTGCATTAAATGGAAAGAGGGTTTCGATATGAAACTCTAGACGCTTGAATCGCCTGATTTCAATAAACGAGCGAAAAGTTATACTAGAACGAAAATCGGATCAGAAATCACGGTCTAAAATAATCACGGAAAATCCGAGAAAAAGAAAAACTGACGAACAGATTAACGAATAATCGTTCGTTAACTGAAACTAAATGATGAAAACGTCCGTTAAAACGAACGAACGGGCGAACGCTCGCTAAATAAAATAAACCGAAAAAATATAAAACCGATCTATTAAAAAATGAAACTAGGGTTTTCTAAAAAAAACCGGATCGGTTAGTTTAGAAAAACCGGGGCGGCGGGGCGGCTACCTCGGCTGACAATCCCTGGGGAGCCTTTATGTGTCGATCATCAACACTCACAATTTTGGCCCATTCTGGTCCGTTTCATGGACTATTACTCACAGTTTTGGGGTCCCAAAGCGATTTCCATGGTTGTTGAACACCAAGGTGTGCTCACGTGTTGGTCATCAACAATCGCAGTTATGGCCGATTCTGGCCCGTTTCTTGGACTATTACTCAGTTTTGGGATCCCGGAGTGATTTCCACGATTGACGAACCCCGAGGTGCATTTATGCGTCGGTCATCAATACTCGTAGTTTTGGCCGTTTCTGGACCATTTCATGGATTATTACTCACTGATTTGGGGTCCCTGAGTGATTTCCATGATTGACGAACCCCGGGGTGTGTTTATGTATCGTTCATCAATAATCCTAGGTTTGTACGATTTTGGGGTCCCAAAGCGATTTCCATGGTTGTCGATCCCCAAGGTATGCTTACGTGTTGGTCGTCAAGACTCGCCGTTTGGGCCAATTTTGGCCCGTTTCTTGGAAAATTACTCAGTTTTGGGGTCCTGAAGTGATTTCACAATTGACGGACCCCGGGGTGCGTTTACGTGTCCGTCATGAACATTCAAAATTTCGGCTGCTTTTGGTCCGTTTCGTGAACTATTACTCAGTGTTTTATGGTCCCAGAGCGATTTCCAGAATTGACGATCCCTGGGGTGTGGTCATGTGTCCATTGTCAACACTCACAGTTTTGGCCAATTCTGGGCTCTTTCATGGACTATTACTCACCATTTTGGGGTCCCAAAGCAATTTCCATGGTTGTCGCACCCCAAGGTGTGCTTACGTGTTTGTCATCGAGATTGGCAGTTTGGGCCAATTCTGGCCCGTTTCCTGGACTATTACTCAGTTTTGGGGCCCCGAAATGATTTCACGATTGACGAACCCCGGGGTGCGTTTACGTGTCGGTCATCAACACTCACAATTTTGGCCGATTCTGGTCCGTTTCATGAAATTTAACTCCGTGTTTTGCGGTCCATGAGCGATATCCACGATTAATGATCGCCGGGGTGCGTTTACGTGTCCATCATCAACACTCACAGTTTTGGCCAATTCTACCCAGTTTCGTGGACTATAACTCACCGTTTTTGGGTCCCAAGGCAATTTCCATGGTTGTTGCACCCCAAGGTGTGCTTACGTGTTGGTCGTCAAGACTCGGAGTTTGGGCCGATTCTGGCCCGTTTCTTGGACTATTACTCAATTTTGGGGTCCTGAAGTGATTTCACGATTGACGAACCCCGGGGTGCGTTTATGTTTCGGTCATCAACACTACAAATTTTGGCCGACTCTGGTCCGTTTCGTGCACTATTACTCAGCGTTTTGGGGTCCCAGAGCGATTTCCACGATTGACGATCCCCGGGGTGCGTTTACATAACCATCGTCAACACTCACAGTTATGGCCAATTCTGAATCTTTTCATGGAATATTACTCACCGTTTTGGGGTCCCGAAGCGATTTCCATAGTTGATGAACCCTAAGGAGCGCTTACATGAAGGTCATCAACACTCGCCATTTTGGCCAATTTTGGCCTGTTTCTAGGACTATTACTTACTGCTTTGGGGTCGCTGAGTGATTTCAACGATTAACGAACGCTGGGGTGCGTTTACATGTCGTTCATTAACACTCGCGGTTTTGGTCGATTCAGACCCATTTCATGGACTATTAGTCACCATTTTAGGGTCCCAGAGCGATTTCCATGGTTGTTGAAGCCCAAGGTGCGCTTACGTGTTGGTCATCAAGACTCGCAGTTTGGGCCGATTCTGGCCCGTTTCTTTGACTATTACTTAGTTTTGGGGTCCCAAAGTGATTTCCATGACTAACAATCCCTGGGTGCCTTTATGTGTCGATCATGATCACTCACAATTTTGGCCATTTCTGGTCCGTTTCATGGACTATTACTCACAGTTTTGGGGTCCCAAAGCAATTTCCATGGTTGTTGAACACCAAGATGTGCTCACGTGTTGGTCATCAACAATCGCAGTTATGGCCGATTCTGGCCCGTTTCTTGGACAATTACTCAATTTTGGGGCCCCGAAGTGATTTCAAGATTGACGAATCCCGGGGTGCGTTTACGTGTAGGTCATCAATACTCACAATTTTGGCCGATTCTGGTCCGTTTCAAGCACTATTACTCCGTGTTTTGCGGTCCCAGAGAGATTTCCACGATTGACGATCGCCGGGGTGCGTTTACATGTCCATCATCAACACTCACAGTTTTGGCCAATTCTACCCTGTTTCGTGGACTATAACTCACCGTTTTTGGGTCCCAAGGCGATTTCGATGGTTGTCGCACCCCAGTGTGTGCTTACCAATTGGTCGTCAAGACTCGGAGTTTGGGCTGATTCTGGCCTGTTTCTTGGACTATAACTTAGTTTTGGGGTCCTGAAGTGATTTCACGATTGACGAACCCCGGGGAGCGTTTACGTGTCTATCATCAACACTCCAAATTTTGGCCGACTCTAGTCCGTTTCGCGCAATATTACTCAGCGTTTTGGGGTCCTAGTGCGATTTCCACGATTGACGATCCCGGGGTGCGTTTACGTGTCTGTCATCAACACTCCAAATTTTGGCCGACTCTAGTCCGTTTCGTGCACTATTACTCAGCGTTTTGGGGTCCTATAGAGATTTCCACGATTGACAATCCCCGGGGTGCGTTTACATAACCATTGTCAACACTCACAGTTTTGGCTAATTCTGACCCGTTTGATGGAATATTACTCACTATTTTGGGGTCCCAAAGCAATTTCCATAGTTGATGAACCCTAAGGAGCGCTTACATGTCGGTCATCAACACTCACAGTTTTGGCCGATTTTGGCCCGTTTCATGGACTATTACTCACTACTTTGGGGTCCCTGAGTGATTTCAACGATTAACGAACACATGGGTGCGTTTACGTGTCGTTCATCAACACTCGCGGTTTTGGTCGATTCTGACCCATTTCGTGGACTATTACTCACCATTTTGGGGTCCCAAAGTGATTTCCATGGTTGTCGAAGCCCAAGGTGCGCTTATGTGTTGGTCGTCAAGACTCACAGTTTGGGCCGATTCTGGCCCGTTTCTTTGACTATTACTTAGTTTTGGGGTCCCGAAGTGATTTCCACGACTGACAATCCCTGGGGTGCCTTTATGTGCCGATCATGAACACTCACAATTTTGGCCAATTCTGGTCCGTTTCATGGACTATTACTCACAGTTTTGGGGTCCCAAAGCGATTTCCATGGTTGTTGAACACCAAGGTGTGCTCACGTGTTGGTCATCAACAATCGTAGTTATGGCCGATTCTGGCCCGTTTCTTGGACTATTACTCAGTTTTGGGATCCCGGAGTGATTTCCACGATTGACAATCCCCGAGGTGCGTTTATGCGTCGGTCATCAATACTCGTAGTTTTGGCCGTTTTTGGCCCATTTCATGGATTATTACTCACTGATTTGGGGTCCCTGAGTGATTTCCTTGATTGACGAACCCCGGGGTGCGTTTATGTATCGTTCATCAATAATCCTAGGTTTGTATGATTTTGGGGTCCCAAAGCGATTTCCATGGTTGTCGATCCCCAAGGTGTGCTTACGTGTTGGTCGTCAAGACTCGCAGTTTGGGCCAATTTAGGCCCGTTTCTTGGAAAATTACTAAGTTTTGGGGTCCTGAAGAGATTTCACAATTGACGGACCCCGGGGTGCGTTTACGTGTCCGTCATGAACATTCACAATTTTGGCTGCTTTTGGTCCGTTTCGTGAACTATTACTCAGCGTTTTGCGGTCCTAGAGCGATTTCCACAATTGACGATCCCTGGGTGCGGTCACGTGTCCATTGTCAACACTCACAGTTTTTGGCCACTTCTGGGCTCTTTCATGGACTATTACTCACTTTTTTGGGGTCCCAAAGCGATTTCCATGGTTGTGGCATCCCAAGGTGTGCTTACATGTTTGTCGTCGAGATTGGCAGTTTGGGCCATTTCTGGCCCGTTTCTAGGATTATTACTCAGTTTTTCGGCCCGGAAGTGATTTCACGATTGACGACCCCCAGGGTGCGTTTACGTGTCGGTCATCAACACTCACAATTTTGGCCAATTCTGGTCCATTTCATGCACTATTACTCCGTGATTTGCAGTCCCAGAGCGATTTCCATGATTGATGATCGCCGGGGTGCGTTTACGTGTCCATCATCAACACTCACACTTTTGGCCAATTCTACCCTATTTCGTGGACTATAACTCACTGTTTTTGGGACCCAAGGCGATTTCCATGGTTGTCGCACCCCAAGATGTGCTTACCTGTTGTTCGTCAAGACTCGGAGTTTGTGCCGATTCTGGCCCGTTTCTTGGACTATTACTCAGTTTTGGGGTCCTGAAGTGATTTCACGATTGACGAACCCTGGGGTGTGTTTACGTGTCAGTCATCAACACTCCAAATTTTGGCCGACTCTTGTCCGTTTGGTGCACTATTACTCAGTGTTTTGGGGTCCCAGAGCGATTTCCACGATTGACGATCCCCGGGGTGCGTTTACATAACCATCGTCAACACTCACAGTTTTGGCCAATTCTGAATCTTTTCATGGAATATTACTCACCGTTTTGGGGTCCAGAAGTGATTTCCATAGTTGATGAACCCTAAGGAGCGCATACATGTCGGTCATCAACACTCGCCATTTTGGCCAATTTTGGCCTGTTTCTAGGACTATTACTTACTACTTTGGGGTCGCTGAGTGATTTCAACGATTAACGAACGCCGGGGTGCGTTTACGTGTTGTTCATTAACACTCGCGGTTTTGGTCGATTCAGACCCATTTCATGGACTATTACTCACCATTTTGGGGTCCGAGAGCGATTTCCATGGTTGTTGAAGCCCAAGGTGCGCTTACGGTTTGGTCGTCAAGACTCGCAGTTTGGGCCGATTCTGGCCCGTTTCTTTGACTATTACTCAGTTCTGGGGTCCCAAAGTGATTTCCACGACTGACAATCCCTGGGGTGCCTTTATGTGTCGATCATGATCACTCACAATTTTGGCCAATTCTGGTCCGTTTCATGGACTATTACTCACAGTTTTGGGGTCCCAAAGCGATTTCCATGGTTGTTGAACACCAAGGTGTGCTCACGTGTTGGTCATCAACAATCGCAGTTATGGCCGATTCTGGCCCGTTTCATGGACTATTACTCAATTTTGGGGCCCCGAAGTGATTTCAAGATTGACGAACCCCAGGGTGCGTTTACGTGTCGGTCATCAATACTCACAATTTTGGCCGATTCTGGTCCGTTTCATGCACTATTACTCGGTGTTTTGCGGTCCCAGAGCGATTTCCACGATTGACGATCGCCGGGGTGCGTTTACATGTCCATCATCAACACTCACAGTTTTGGCCAATTCTACCCTGTTTCGTGGACTATAACTCACTGTTTTTGGGTCCCAAGGCGATTTCCATGGTTGTCGCACCCCAGTGTGTGCTTACCAATTGGTCGTCAAGACTCGGAGTTTGGGCCGATTTGGGCCTGTTTCTTGGACTATAACTTAGTTTTGGGGTCCTGAAGTGATTTCACGATTGACGAACCTCGGGGTGCGTTTATGTGTCTGTCATCAACACTCCAAATTTTGGCCGACTCTAGTCCGTTTCGTGCACTATTACTCAGCGTTTTGGGGTCCTAGAGCGATTTCCACGATTGACGATCCCCGGGGTGCGTTTACATAACCATCGTCAACACTCACAGTTTTGGCTAATTCTGACCCGTTTGATGGAATATTACTCACCGTTTTGGGGTCCCAATGCGATTTCCATAGTTGATGAACCCTAAGGAGCGCTTACATGTCGGTCATCAACACTCACAGTTTTGGCCGATTTTGGCCCGTTTCATGGACTATTACTCACTGCTTTGGGGTCCCTGAGTGATTTCAACGATTAACGAACACCTGGGTGCGTTTACGTGTCGTTCATCAACACTCGCGGTTTTGGTCGATTCTGACCCATTTCGTGGACTATTACTCACCATTTTGGGGTCCCAAAGTGATTTCCATGGTTGTCGAAGCCCAAGGTGCGCTTATGTGTTGGTCGTCAAGACTCACAGTTTGGGCCGATTCTGGCCCATTTCTTGACTATTACTTAGTTTTGGGGTCCCGAAGTGATTTCCACGACTGACAATCCCTGGGGTTCCTTTATGTGCCGATCATGAACACTCACAATTTTGGCCAATTCTGGTCCGTTTCATGGACTATTACTCACAGTTTTGGGGTCCCAAAGCGATTTCCATGGTTGTTGAACACCAAGGTGTGCTCACGTGTTGGTCATCAACAATCACAGTTATGGCCGATTCTGGCCCGTTTCTTGGACTATTACTCAATTTTTGGATCCCCGAGTGATTTCCACGATTGACGAACCCCGAGGTGCGTTTATGCGTCGGTCATCAATACTCGTAGTTTTGGCCGTTCCTGGCCTATTTCATGGATTATTACTCACTGATTTGGGGTCCCTGAGTGATTTCCCTGATTGACGAACCTCGGGGTGCGTTTATGTATCGTTCATCAATAATCCTAGGTTTGTACGATTTTGGGGTCCCAAAGCGATTTCCATGGTTGTCGATCCCCAAGGTGTGCTTACGTGTTGGTCGTCAAGACTCGCAGTTTGGGCCAATTTAGGCCCGTTTCTTGGAAAATTACTAAGTTTTGGGGTCCTCAAGTGATTTCATAATTGACGGACCCCGGGGTGTGTTTACGTGTTCGTCATGAACATTCACAATTTTGGCTGCTTTTGGTCCGTTTCGTGAACTATTACTCAGCGTTTTGCGGTCCTAGAGCGATTTCCACAATTGACGATCCCTGGGGTGCGGTCACATGTCCATTGTCAACACTCACAGTTTTTGGCCACTTCTGGGCTCTTTCATGGACTATTACTCACTTTTTTGGGGTTCCAAAGCGATTTCCATGGTTGTGGCATCCCAAGCTGTGCTTACATGTTTGTCGTCGAGATTGGCAGTTTGGGCCATTTCTGGCCCGTTTCTAGGACTATTACTCAGTTTTTCGGCCCGGAAGTGATTTCACTATTGACGACCCCCGGGGTGCGTTTACGTGTTGGTCATCAAGACTCACAATTTTGGCCAATTCTGGTCCGTTTCATGCACTATTACTCCGTGTTTTGCAGTCCCAGTGCGATATCGATGATTGACGATCGCCGGGGTGCGTTTACGTGTCCATCATCAACACTCACAGTTTTGGCCAATTCTACCCTGTTTCGTGGACTATAACTCACCGTTTTTGGGTCCGAAGGCGATTTCCATGGTTGTCGCACCCCAAGGTGTGCTTACCTATTGGTCGTCAAGACTCGGCGTTTGTGCCGATTCTGGCCCGTTTCTTGGACTATTACTCAGTTTTGGGGTCGTGAAGTGATTTCACGATTGACAAACCCCGGGGTGCGTTTACGTGTCAGTCATCAACACTCCAAATTTTGGCCGACTCTTGTCCGTTTCGTGCACTATTACTCAGCATTTTGGGGTCCCAGAGCGATTTCCACGATTGACGATCCCCGGGGTGCGTTTACATAACCATCGTCAACACTCACAGTTTTGGCCAATTCTGACCCGTTTCATGGACTATTACTCACCTTTTTGGGGTCCCGAAGCGATTTCCATAGTTGATGAACCCTAAGGAGCGCTTACATGTCGGTCATCAACACTCACAGTTTTGGCCGATTTTGGCCCGTTTCATGGACTATTACTCACTGCTTTGGGGTCCCTGAGTGATTTCAACGATTAACGAACACCTGGGTGCGTTTACGTGTCGTTCATCAACACTCGCGGTTTTGGTCGATTCTGACCCATTTCGTGGACTATTACTCACCATTTTGTGGTCCCAAAGCGATTTCCATGGTTGTCGAAGCCCAAGGTGCGCTTATGTGTTGGTCGTCAAGACTCACAGTTTGGGCCGATTCTAGCCCATTTCTTTGACTATTACTTAGTTTTGGGGTTCCGAAGTGATTTCCACGACTGACAATCCCTGGGGTGCCTTTATGTGCCGATCATGAACACTCACAATTTTGGACAATTCTGGTCCGTTTCATGGACTATTACTCACAGTTTTGGGGTCCCAAAGCGATTTCCATGGTTGTTGAACACCAAGGTGTGCTCACATGTTGGTCATCAACAATCGCAGTTATCGCCAATTCTGGCCCGTTTCTTGGACTATTACTCAGTTTTGGGATCCCCGAGTGATTTCCACGATTAACGAACCCCGAGGTGCGTTTATGCGTCGGTCATCAATACTCGTAGTTTTGGCCGTTTCTGGCCCATTTCATGGATTATTACTCACTGATTTGGGGTCCCCGAGTGATTTCCCTGATTGACAAACCCCGGGGTGCGTTTATGTATCGTTCATCAATAATCCTAGGTTTGTACGATTTTGGGGTCCCAAAGCGATTTCCATGGTTGTCGATCCCCAAGGTGTGCTTACATGTTGGTCGTCAAGACTCGCAGTTTGGGCCAATTTGGGCCCGTTTCTTGGAAAATTACTAAGTTTTGGGGTCCTGAAGTGATTTCATAATTGACGGACCCCGGGGTGCGTTTACGTGTCCGTCATGAACATTCACAATTTTGGCTGCTTTTGGTCCGTTTCGTGAACTATTACTCAGCGTTTTGCGGTCCTAGAGCGATTTCCACAATTGACGATCCCTGGGGTGCGGTCACGTGTCCATTGTCAACACTCACAGTTTTTGGCCACTTCTAGGCTCTCTCATGTACTATTACTCACTGTTTTGGGGTCCCAAAGCGATTTCCATGGTTGTGGCACCCCAAGGAGTGCTTACATGTTTGTCTTCGAGATTGGCAGTTTGGGCCATTTCTGGCCCGTTTCTAGGACTATTACTCAGTTTTTTGGCCCGGAAGTGATTTCACGATTGACGACCCCCGGGGTGCGTTTACGTGTCGGTCATCAACACTCACAATTTTGGCCAATTCTGGTCCGTTTCATGCACTATTACTCCGTGTTTTGCAGTCCCAGAGCTATTTCCATGATTGACGATCGCCGGGGTGCGTTTACGTGTCCATCGTCAACACTCACAGTTTTGGCCAATTCTACCCTGTTTCGTGGACTATAACTCACCGTTTTTGGGTCCCAAGGCAATTTCCATGGTTGTCGCACCCCAAGGTGTGCTTACCTGTTGGTCGTCAAGACTCGGAGTTTGTGCCGATTCTGGCCCGTTTCTTGGACTATTACTCAGTTTTGCGGTCATGAAGTGATTTCACGATTGACGAACCCAGGGGTGCGTTTACGTGTCAGTCATCAACACTCCAAATTTTGGCCGACTCTTGTCCAATTCGTGCACTATTACTCAGTGTTTTGGGGTCCCAGAGCGATTTCCATGATTGATGATCCCCGGGGTGCGTTTACATAACCATCGTCAACACTCACAGTTTTGGCCAATTCTGACCCGTTTCATGGACTAGTACTCACCTTTTTCAGGTCCCGAAGCGATTTCCATAGTTGATGAACCCTAAGGAGCGCTTACATGTCGGTCATCAACACTCGCAGTATTGGCCGATTTTGGCCCGTTTAATGGACTATTACTCACTGCTTTGGGGTCCCTGAGTGATTTCGACGATTAACAAACGCCAGGGTGCGTTTATGTGTCGTTCATCAACACTCGCGGTTTTGGTCGATTCTGACCCATTTCATGGCTATTACTCACCATTTTGGGGTCCCAAAGCGATTTCCATGGTTGTCGAAGCCCAAGGTGCGCTTATGTGTTGGTCGTCAAGACTCACAGTTTGGGCCGATTCTGGCCCATTTCTTTGACTATTACTTAGTTTTGGGGTCCCGAAGTGATTTCCACGACTGACAATCCCTGGGGTGCCTTTATGTGCCGATCATGAAGACTCACAATTCTGGCCAATTCTGGTCCGTTTCATGGACTATTACTCACAGTTTTGGGGTCCCAAAGCGATTTCCATGGTTGTTGAACACCAAGGTGTGCTCACGTGTTGGTCATCAACAAGAGCAGTTATCACCGATTCTGGCCCGTTTCTTGGACTATTACTCAGTTTTGGGATCCCGGAGTGATTTCCACGATTAACGAACCCCGAGGTGCGTTTATGCGTCGGTCATCAATACTCGTAGTTTTGGCCGTTTCTGGCCCATTTCATGGATAATTACTCACTGATTTGGGCCCCTGAGCGATTTCCATGATTGACGAACCCCGGGGTGCGTTTATGTATCGTCCATCAATAATCCTAGGTTTGTACGATTTTGGGGTCCCAAAGCGATTTCCATGGTTGTCGTTCCCCAAGGTGTGCTTACGTGTTGGTCGTCAAGACTCGCAGTTTGGTCCAATTTTGGCCCGTTTCTTGGAAAATTACTCAGTTTTGGGGTCCTGAAGTGATTTCACAATTGAAGGACCCCGGGGTGCGTTTACGTGTCCGTCATGAACATTCACAATTTCGGCTGCTTTTGGTCCGTTTCGTGAACTATTACTCAGCGTTTTGCGGTCCCAGAGCGATTTCCACAATTGATGATCCCTGGGGTGCGGTCACGTGTCCATTGTCAACACTCACAGTTTTGGCCAATTCTGGGCTCTTTCATGGACTATTACTCGCCGTTTTGGGGTCCCAAAGCTATTTCCATGGTTGTCGCACCCCAAGTTGTGACTACGTGTTTGTCGTCGAGATTGGCAGTTTGGGCATATTCTGTCCCGTTTCTTGGGCTATTACTCACTTTTGGAGCCCCGAAGTGATTTCACGATTGACGACCCCCGGGGTGCGTTTACGTGTCGGTCATCAACACTCACAATTTTGGCCGATTCTGGTCTGTTTCATGCACTATTACTCCGTGTTTTGCGGTCCTTGAGCGATTTCCACGATTGACGATCGCCGTGGTGCGTTTATGTGTCCATTGTCAATACTCACAGTTTTTGCCAATTCTACCTTGTTTCGTGGACTATAACTCACCGTTTTTGGGTCCCAAGGCGATTACCATGGTTAACACACCCCAAGGTTTGCTTACCTGTTGGTCGTCAAGACTCGGAGTTTGGGCCGATTCTGGCCCGTTTCTTGGACTACTACTCAGTTTTGGGGTCGTGAAGTGATTTCACGATTGACGAACCCCGGGGTGCTTTTACGTGTCAGTCATCAACACTCCAAATTTTGGCCGACTCTAGTCCATTTCGTGCATTATTACTTAGCATTTTGGGGTCTCAGAGCGATTTCCATGATTGACGATCCCCGGGGTGCGTTTACATAACCATCGTCAACACTCACAGTTTTGGCCAATTTTGACCCGTTTCATGGACTATTACTCACCGTTTTGGGGTCCCGAAGCGATTTTCATAGTTGATGAACCCTAAGGAGAGCTTACATGTTGGTCATCAACACTGCTTTGGGGTCCCTGAGTGATTTCAACGATTAACGAGCGCCGTGGTGCGTTTACGTGCCGTTCATCAACACTCGCGGTTTTGTTCGATTCTGACCCATTTCATGGACTATTACTCACTATTTTGGGGTCCCAAAGCGATTTCTATGGTAGTCGAAGTCCAAGGTGCGCTTACGTGTTGGTCGTCAAGACTCGCAGTTTGGGCTGATTCTTGCCCGTTTCTTTGACTATTACTCAGTTTTGGGGTCCCGAATTGATTTCCACGACTGAGAATCCCCGGGGTGCCTTTATGTATCGATCATCAACACTCACAATTTTGGCCAATTCTGGTCCGTTTCATGGAGTATTACTCACAGTTTTGGGGTCCCAAAGCGATTTCCACGGTTATTGAACACCAAGGTCCGCTCACGTGTTGGTCATCAACAGTCGCAGTTATGGCTGATTCTGGCCCATTTCTTGGACTACTACTCAGTTTTGGGATCCTAGAGTGATTTCCACGATTGACGAACCCCGAGGTGCTTTTATGCGTCTGTCAGCAATACTCGTAGTTCTGGCCGTTTTTAGCCCATTTCATAGATTATTACTCACTGATTTGGGGTCCATGAGCGATTTCCATGATTGACGAACCGCGGGGTGCGTTTATGTATCGTTCATCAATAATCCTAGGTTTGTACGATTTTGGGGTCCCAAAGCGATTTCCATGGTTGTCGATCCCCAAGGTGTGCTTACGTGTTGGTCGTCAAGATTCGCAGTTTGGGCCAATTTTGGCCCGTTTCTTGGGAAATTACTCAGTTTTGGGGTCCTGAAGTGATTTCACAATTGATGGACCCTGGGTTGTGTTTATGTGTCCGTCATCAACACTCACAATTTTGGCCGCTTTTGGTCCGTTTCGTGAACTATTACTCATCGTTTTGCGGTCCCAGAGCGATTTCCACAATTGACGATCCCTGGGGTGCGGTCACGTGTCCATTGTCAACAATCACAGTTTTGGCCAATTCTGGGCTCCTTCATGGACTATTACTCACCGTTTTGGGGTCCCAAAGCGATTTCCATGGTTGTCGCACCCCAAGGTATGCTTACGTGTTTGTCGTTGAGATTGGTAGTTTGGGCCAATTCTGGCCCGTTTCTTGGACTATTACTCAATTTTGGGGCCCCAAAGTGATTTCACGATCGACGAACCCCTGGGTGCGTTTTGATGTCAGTCATCAACACTCACAATTTCAGCCGATTCTGGTCCGTTTAATGCACTATTACTCCGTGATTTTCGATTCCAGAGCAATTTCCGTGATTGACGATCGTCGGGGTCCGTTTACGTGTCCAACGTCAACACTCACAATTTTGGGCAATTCTACCCTGTTTTGTGGACTATAACTCACCATTTTTGGGTCCCAAGGCCATTTCCATGGTTGTCGCACCCCAAGCTGTGCTTACCTGTTGGTCCTCAAGACTCGGAGTTTGGGCCGATTCTGGCCCGTTTCTTGGACTATTACTCAGTTTTGGGGTCCTGAAGTGATTTCATGGTTGCCGAACCCCGGGGTGCGTTTACGTGTCGGTCATCAACACTCCAACATTTGGCCGACTCTGGCCCGTTTTGTGCACTATTACGCAGCGTTTTGGGGTCCCAGAGCGATTTCCACGATTGATGATCCCCGGGGTGCGTTTACATAACCATCGTCAACACTCACAGTTTTGGCCAATTCTGACCCGTTTCATGAACAATTACTCACCGTTTTGGGGTCCCGTAGCGATTTCCATAGTTGATGAACCCTCGCAGTTTTGGTCGATTCTGGCCCGTTTCATGGACTATTACTCACTTCTTTGGGGTCCCTGAATGATTTCTACGATTAATGAACAGCGGGGTGCATTTGCGTGTTGTTCATCAACACTCGCGGTTTTGGTCGATTCTGACCCATTTTGTGGACTATTACTCACCATTTTGGGCTCCCAAAGCGATTTCCATGGTTGTCGAAGCCCAAGGTGCGCTTACGTGTTGGTCGTCAAGACTCGCAGTTTGGGCCGATTCTGGCCCGTTTCTTTGACTATTACTCAGTTTTGGGGTCCCCGGGTGATTTCCACGACTGACAATCCCTAGGGTGCCTTTATTTGTCGATCATCAACACTCACAATTTGGTTCAATTCTGGTCCGTTTCATGGACTATTACTCACAATTTTGGGGCCCCAAAGCTATTTCCATGGTTGTTGAACACCAAGGTGTGCTCATGTGTTGGTCATCAACAATCGCAGTTATGGCTGATTCTGGCCCATTTCTTGGACTATTACTCAACTTTGGGATCCCAGAGTGATTTCCACGATTGACGATCCCCGAGATGCGTTTAAGCGCCGGTCACCAATACTCGTAGTTTTGGCCGTTTCTGGCCCATTTCATGGATTATTACTCACTGATTTGGTGTCCCTGAGCGATTTCCATGATTGACGAACCCTGGGGTGCGTTTATGTATCGTTCATCAGTAATCCTAGGTTTTTACGATTTTGGGTTTCCAAAGCGAATTCCATGGTTGTCGATCCCCAAGGTGTGCTTACGTGTTGGTCGTCAAGACTTGCAGTTTGGGTCAATTTTGGACCATTTCTTGGAAAATTACTCAGTTTTGGGGTCCTGAAGTGATTTCACAATTGACGGACCCCGGGGTGCGTTTACGTGTCCGTCATCAACACTCACAATTTTGGCCGCTTTTGGTCCGTTTCGTGAACTATTACTCAGCGTTTTGCGGTCCCAGAGCGATTTCCACAATTGACAATCCCTGGGGTGCGGTCATGCGTCCATTGTCAACACTCACAGTTTTGGCCAATTCTGGGCTCTTTCATCGACTATTACTCACCATTTTGGGGTCCCAATGCGATTTCCATGGTTGTCGCACCCCAAGGTGTGCTTACGTGTTTGTCCTCGAGATTCTGGCCCGTTTCTTGGACTATTACTCAGTTTTGGCCGATCCTGGTACTCACTTCTTTGGGGTCCCTGAGTGATTTCTATAGTTAACGAACGCCGGGGTGCGTTTACATGTCGTTCATCAACACTCGCGGTTTTGGTCAATTCTGACCCATTTCGTGGACTATTACTCACCATTTTTGGGTCCCAAAGCGACTTCCATGGTTGTCGAAGCCCAAGGTGCGCTTACATGTTGGTTGTCAAGACTCGTAGTTTGGGCCGATTCTGGCCCGTTTAATTGACTATTAGTCAGTTGTGGGGTTCCGAAGTGATTTCCACGACTGACAATCCCCGGGGTGCCTTTATGTGTTGATCATCAACACTCACAATTTTGGCCAATTCGGTCCATTTCTTGGACTATTACTCACAGTTTTGGGGTCCCAAAGCGATTTCCATGGTTGTTGAACACCAAGGTGTGCTCACGTGTTGGTCATCAACAATCGCAGTTATGGCTGATTCTGGCCCATTTCTTGGACTATTACTCAATTTTGGGATCCTAGAGTGATTTCCATGATTGACGAAACCCGAGATGCGTTTATGCGTCGGTCATCAATACTCGTAGTTTTGGCCATTTCTGGCCCATTTCATGGATTATTACTCACTGATTTGGGGTCCCTGAGCGATTTCCATGATTGATGAACCCTGGGGTGCGTTTATGTATCGTTCATCAGTAATCCTAGGTTTGTACGATTTTGGGGTTCCAAAGCGATTTCCATGGTTGTCGATCCACAAGGTGTGCTTACGTGTTGGTCATCAAGACTCGCAGTTTGGGTCAATTTTGGACCATTTCTTGGAAAATTACTCAGTTTTGGGGTCCTGAAGTGATTTCACAATTGACGGACCCCGGGGTGCGTTTACGTGTCCATCATCAACACTCACAATTTTGGCCGCTTTTAGTCCGTTTCGTGAACTATTACTCAGTATTTTGCGGTCCCAGAGCGATTTCCACAATTGACGATCCCTGGGGTGCGGTCATGTGTCCATTGTCAACACTCACAGTTTTGGCCAATTCTGGGCTCTTTCATCGACTACTACTCACTGTTTTGGGGTCCCAAAGCGATTTCCATGGTTGTCGCACCCCAAGGTGTGCTTACGTGTTTGTCGTCGAGATTGGCAATTTGGGCCAATTCTGGCCCGTTTCTTGGACTATTACTCAGTTTTGGGGCCCCAAAGTGATTTCACAATTGACGAACCGCGGGGTGCTTTTACGTGTCCATCGTCAACACTCACAGTTTTGGCCAATTCTTCCCTGTTTCGTGGCCTATAACTCACTGTTTTTGGGTCCCAAGGCGATTTCCATGGTTGTCGCACTCCAAGATGTGCTTACCTGTTGGTCTTCAAGACTCGGAGTTTGGGCCGATTCTGGCCCGTTTCTTGGACTATTACTCAGTTTTGGGGTCCTGAAGTGATTTCACGATTGACGAACCCCGGGGTGCGTTTATGTGTCAGTCATCAACACTCCAACATTTTGGGGTCCCAGAGCGATTTCCACGATTGACGATCCCCGGGGTGCGTTTACATAACCATCGTCCACACTCACAGTTTTGGCCAATTCTGACCCGTTTCTTGAACTATTACTCACCATTTTGGGGTCCCGAAGCAATTTCCATAGTTAATGAACCCTAAGGAGCGCTTACATGTGGGTCATCAACACTCGCAGTTTTGGCCGATTCTGGCCCGTTTCATGGACTATTGCTCACTGCTTTGGGGTCCCTGAGTGATTTCTACGGTTAACGAACACTGGGGTGCGTTTACGTGTCGTTCATCAACACTTGCGGTTTTGGTCGATTCTGACCCATTTCATGGACTATTACAAACCATTTTGGGGTCCCAAAGCGATTTCCATGGTTGTCGAAGCCCAAGGTGCGCTTACGTGTTGGTCGTCAAGACTCACAGTTTGGGCCGATTCTGGCCCGTTTCTTTGACTATTACTCAGTTCTGGGGTCCCTAAGTGATTTCCACGATTGACAATCCCCGGGCTGCCTTTATGTGTCGATCATCAACACTCACAATTTTGGCCAATTCTGGTCCATTTCATGGACTATTACTCACAGTTTTGGGGTCCCAAAGCGATTTCCATGGTTGTTGAACACCAAGGTGTGCTCACGTGTTGGTCATCAACAATCGTAGTTATGGCTGATTTTGGCCCGTTTCTAGGACTATTACTCAGTTTTGGGATCCTAGAGTGATTTCCACGATTGACGAACCCCCAGGTGCGTTTATGCGTCGGTCATCAATACTCGTAGTTTTGGCCGTTTCTGGCCCATTTCATGGATTATTACTCACTGATTTGGGGTCCCTGAGTGATTTCCATGATTCAGGAACCCCGGGGTGCGTTTATGTATCGTTCATCAATAATCCTAGGTTTGTACGATTTTGGGGTCCCAAAGCGATTTCCATGGTTGCCGATCCCCAAGGTGTTCTTATGTGTTGGTCGTCAAGACTCGCAGTTTGGGCCAATTTTGGCCCGTTTCTTGAAGTGATTTCACAATTGACGGACCCCAGGGTGCGTTTACGTGTCCGTCATCAACACTCACAATTTTGGCCGCTTTTGGTCCGTTTCGTGAACTATTACTCAGCGTTTTGCGGTCCCAGTGCGATTTCCACAATTGACGATCCCTGGGGTGTGGTCACGTGTCTATTGTCAACACTCACAATTTTGGCCAATTCTGGGCTCTTTCATGGACTATTACTCACCGTATTGGGGTCCCAAAGTAATTTCCATGGTTGTCGCACCCCAAGGTGTGCTTACGTGTTTGTCATCGAGATTCTGGCCCGTTTCTTGGACTATTACTCAGTTTTGGGGCCCCGAAGTGATTTCACGATCGATGAACCCCGGGGTGCGTTTACGTGCCGGT